>NW_028179067.1:0-18458 GCF_964030765.1 Micromesistius poutassou | reverse complement strand
GTATTAAAGCAATATCTTCAGTTTGTTCGGTGGTCACCGTGCCTCTCATTATCGTGCATGTGTGTGGGTACGTGCGTGTGTGCGTGTGCGTGCGTGCGTGCGTGCGTGCGTGTGTGTGTGTGTGTGTGTGCGTGTGTGTTCTGCAGCTTGACCTGTCCACCCCGCTCCACCTGGCCTCCACCCAGGGTGCCATCGAGGCGGTGAAGATGATGCTGTCGTCGTACGGCGACGTGGAGAACATCATAAACCTGACAGACGGGGCGTGCCAGACCCCACTGCATAGGTGAGACCCCCCCCCCCGCCATAGCATCACCTTCACCTCCACCTCATCCCAGGGGCAGGCTTCAGGTCCTCTCAAGGTCCTTGGAAGAAGTGGAAGCCCGCCATCTTGTTGGTTCCTGAATGAAGTGGAAACATTTAAACATTAAGGGTCCTGTGACGCGCCACCAGGTGTGAGCGTGATTGGCCGTTACGAGCCGTTGTGAAAATCTGGCTCTTCTGACATCACAGGTGGGCGTGTCCACCCAGATGTGCGCTGGACCCGGTGGACTGTAGCAAACGTTGCTCATCTATCCATCACGCATCTAGGTGGACGCGCCCCACTTGTGATGTCAGAAGAGGCCTATTTTCAAAATGGCTTGTAGTGGCTAATCACACTCACACCTGGTGTGAGTGTCATGGGACCTTTAATGTCGATTTCTTTAAGTGTCTTACAGCTTTGCAGACTGGTCCACTTCCCGCCATAGTGAATCGCAAATGAACTCGGTCTGACTTCAGCCCTGACCAATCCTAGACTCTCTAGGATGGTCACTCCCCCTCACCTTTGGGGTTACTGCCCACGATGTGAAAGTTACCTTTCAAGAATCTTGATCACCCATTGTGTCATTGAATTGATGATCGGTGATTTGCTGCCTGTATCTTCCCATGTTCATGCTCTAAAGTTAAATCTAATATTTTGCTGTCAAGAAGTTATCTTCTGATATTATCACTGACCAACGTTTCTCGTCCCAGCGGTGGGATGTGCGTGATGTGAATCCCCCTTATCAGAGCATAACCCGCAGGCTAGCCACTTCCTGTAGCCGTGGACGATTTCACGGATAATGAATGAAATATGATTTATTGACGTTGTTAAGCAACCTAGCCGAAATCTGATTAATAATAATAATAATTAAATAAAGAGATGAGTTTTTCATCTGTTTAATTCAGAGCAATAAATCACTGATACAGACGATGGCGTCGGACTGGGGGCTGATCCACGCCGGAGGCGTCTCGCGTTGCGTCGGCTGGAACACAGAAACCGTCTCCTCTGCACAAAGACGGGGAAAATCAATCAGAGAACCCGCCTCGTTACTCATCTCACAACTAAATCATGCATCCTAACTTCATTACATCTGAATAAGCGGGGAATACTTTATATAGACGCTCCCTTTTAAATGGGTGGCCAGAATATAGGAGATAATAAAAAAACAATGAGATTGGGTTATGAAAATAGATACAGTGTGCATTGCTAAAAGGTATTTAGGTTGGCAAGGGACAAAAGTGCTGACAGCAGGAGTGGGAGCGGGGCTGCTAATGGAACCCTGCCTAACCTCATCTTCCACATATCAATCCAATGAATCCACCCTAATCAATCAGCTCTTAAAAAACGTTCAAGTTTGGTTTGTTGAATAAAACATTGGCTATCCTAGCCAATTTAAGTGTTTTTCTTTATTTAATCACATTGCCTGTCCAAGGTAGAAGCTATATTTGGAAATAGTACAGAGAAACACATACAAATATATATATATATATATATATATTGTTATTGTTATTTATATTGTTATTATTGATATTATTCGAAATTCGAAATTGTGAGAGAGACTCAAAAGGCATGTCTACACCTTTTCAATTGGCCGTGGTTGTTGATATTATCACCACTGACGAGACGACGGGCCGTATCACCAGCCAAATAATGATTCTCCATCTCTGCAGGCATACTGCAGATTACAGAATCATGAGTTCTGTGCAGACCATTCAACCATGGAGTTTACCCTTTCCACCTCCTAATTCTCTCTCTGAAGGCAATTCCATACGCACTAGTTGTGCAAAACAAGACATTTATCTGTGTAGCCTGAGGAAAAGTGGTTTAGCCAAGGATGGTGTGTGTGTGTGTGTGTGTGTGTGTGTGTTCGCGTGTGCGCGCGCGTGTGTGTGTGTGTGTGTGTGTGTGTGTGTGTGTGTGTGTGTGTGTGTGTGTGTGTGTGTGTGTGTGTGTGTGTGTGTGTTTGTGATTGTGTATATGATGCATGTGTGTCGATGGTGCATTAGTGTGTGCTTGTGTATTTGTGGAATGTGTGTGTGTGTGTGTGTGTGTGTGAGTGTGTGTGTGTGTGTGCGTGTGTGTGTGTGTGCGTGTGTGTGTGTGTGTCCGTCATATCATGCTCCCACACCGGTGATGTGGATAGAAGCTGTCTAAATGAAAGTTGTAAATGATCAATGGGCTTTGCCCTATCGTAAAGGGACGAGATAAAAGTATACACATGTGGCGCTGTGTGCATCATGAGGTTTTATTAAGCGACAGGTGCCTCGTGTTTACTCACAGCATGTGTTTGCCGTTCCAGGGCCAGTATATTTGACCACGCCGAGCTGGTTGATTACCTCATCTCAATGGTAAATAGGTTATGGATAACATCCCCCACACACACACACCTACACACAAAAACACACCACCCACACACAAACACACCACCCACACACAAACACACCACCCACACACGTCAAACACACACACACACACATACGCACACAAATACACACACACACACACACACACACACCACACACACGCACACAAACACACACACAAAGACGCACACACACAAACACACCACCCACAAACACACACACACACAACACCCACAAACACACACACACACATACATAATATACAGTATCACAGACACACACAAACTCACAGACACACACACACACACACACACACACACACACGTCACACACATACTAAAAATGCAGCATATGCACTATCTCACACACACACACACACACACACACACACACACACACACACATGCTGCAATGTGTACACATAGACACACAGACACTGCTGAAAGATGTGTGTACACACACACACACACACACACACACACACACACACACACACACACACACACGCCCGCGCACCTCTAATAATAAAGCACCGTGACAACTACATTGTCACGCAGCCACCTCTCTTCCCGGATACGGATATCACACTCCTCTCACTTACCTCTGAGCTGCGACCGCCGCCTCACACCAGGGCCGTCACTGCTCAGTGAGTGCCTTCCTCCCTGCGTCTGCAGGGCGGGGATATGGAACGCGTGGACTGCAACGGAAACAGCCCCCTGCTGCTGGCCACCAGCTGTGGCTCCTGGAGAACCGTGGCCTTGCTGCTGGCTAAAGGTTGGGCTGGGCTATGAGCGCTTTACAATGGCCACACACCACATCCACGGGGCACTGGGGGAGGTTTGCATGTGCTGTACGTTTGTGCGCTTGTGTGTCTGTTTGTGTGTTTCGTATATATATATATATGGGTTTTTACGCGTGACTTTTTGTCAATTCGATTTGATATAACAGTCACAGTCTCAAACTTCCCAGGACCACACTGTAGAACATCCCTCTCACCCTGAACCCTCTAAAGGCCGAGATAAAAACCCACCCAGTCTAAAGGGGAGAAACTTAGAGAGGAAGACAGGAGAGGAATCCTCCTTCCAGGGATGGGTAGCACTGCAAAATTGGCAGACATAAATGCCAGCAATGAATAATGAATAAATCTGTGCGCGTTCATATATATATATATATATATATATATAGGATTTTTTGCATTGTTCTGAATATGCATTCATCTGCATTTTTGTCCTCTTCCTCTCCAACCCCCCAGGAGCGAATGTGGGCGTGCGAGACAGATCTGGATGTAACTTCCTCCACCTGGCCATCCTGCAGCGCAAGGGACTGAAGAACCTGAGTGAAGACGTGCTCCAGGTATCCCAGCTGAGACCAATTGGATCTCTGAAGCTTTCATTTAAAGACAATCTAATTCATTTTCTAACTGAAGAAAAATTCGCCCTGCCTGTGTTTCGCATTTGTGCAGGGTTTCAGAGGATGAAGCGTAAAATAACATCAGGCCAGCTTTTCTTAAAGCTATAACACGTTTATAAATGCTACGAGTGTCCCAGTGTGTGTGCTCATTGGAGAGGGATAGATATATCACATTGTAAAAGACGCTCTCTGTTGAGGGAGACCCCCGACAAAGGCTCTGAAGAACATGTAGGAGAACATGAAGGCTGTGATTCTTCTGATGCAGGCCAGGTGTGTCACGACCAGGCTAGGATACAGCGCGCAGATGCAGGGTTTTGGGGTTCTTCAATAAAAGTCTTTATTGACAGAATCAGGTAAGATAATTCCAGGACCGAGTAACAAAAACAGGCTATGAAAATTAACTCAACTAAGGTTGTCCTAGGGAGAAACAAGACTACAAAGATACAAAATAATAATCACTCCACTAAAAGGAGGAAAACACAAAAGACTATGAAACGTCTATAAGAACTCAAACTCTCCTGAAAACTGGAGGCACTAATTTATGAAAACGTGAGCAAACAAAAGATCACTCCAAATGGAGAAAACAAAAGGCTATGAAAACATTAACTAAGGAACTAAACTATGCTTTGAAACTTACAACTGAAAATCACTCTTCTTCGAGGAACCGGAACAAAAACCAAAAGCGACCAAAGGCGAATGCAGAGCAGAGACAAGACTGTGGTTGGTAGGAGTGAACGTACGTAGGTATGAACAAAGACGAACACACTGACACAAGACAAAGGGAGACGCCGACTCAAATACACAGGGTAACAGGGAACAGGTGGAAACACTCAGCAGGCAATCAGACCAAGACACATGAGGAAGGGCAAGTGACCTGAAACGAGAGGAGAGTTACTTTTCAAAATAAAACAGGAAATGACAGGACAAGACATGGAGACAGGACAAAAACCCAACTTGACCTCACCGCGGTGTGACAAGGTGGAAGCATCGTGACCACCTTCCCAACATTCGTGCAGCCAGAACATCAATGCAATGAAACCGTAATGGCCTGTGTGGATAATGCATCTCCCTTTGGAGTAACAGTGTGACAATATAGCTTACTTCAGAATAAGAGCATGATAACATGTCTTCCTTCAGAATAAGAGCTTGATAACATTCCTTCTTCCAGAATAAGAGCATGATAATATTTCTTTATTCAGAATAAGAGCCTGATAACATGTCCTCCTTCAGAATAAGAGCATGATAATATTCCTTTATTCAGAATAAGAGCCTGATAACATGTCCTCCTTCAGAATAAGAGCATGATAATGTTCCTTCCTTCAGAAGGAAGAGCGGTTTCATGTATTCCTTCAGAATAAGAGCGATTTTAGCATTCCTTCGGCGTAAGACCACGATATCCGCCTTCCTTCAGGAGAAGAGCGTCGGTCGGAACGACAGCGTGACACCGTGTCTTCCATCAAAATAAGGGCGTGATAACGTGTGCGCCCTTCAGAGTAAGAGCGTGAAGGTCCTGCTGAGCAGCGAGGACAACGACGGCTGCACGCCGCTGCACTACGCCTGCCGCCTGGGCGTCCACGACGCCGTCAAGAACATGCTGGGGCTCTCCGGGGAGCTCTGCCTGGCCCTCAAGTCCAAGGACAAGAAGTCTGCGCTGCACTTCGCCGCCCAGTGAGTTTATTCATGGCAGTGGTCACTGTGTAGTCATCTGTCAGACGGTTAAAGGTCCCATTGACGTGCCACCAGGTGTGAGTGTGATTAGCCGTTACAAGCCGTTTTGAAAATCGGGCTCTTATGACATCACAAGTGGCCGTGGTCCACCTAGATGTGTGACGGACAGATGAGCAACTTTGCTACAGTCCACTGTTTGCTACAGTCCACCGGGTAGGCTGGTAGATCTATCCAGCACACGTCTAGGTGGACACCTGATGTTATAAGAGCCAGACTTTCAAAACGGCTTGCAACGGCTAATCACACTCACACCGGGTGGCATGTCATGGGACCTTTAAATTGACCTTTTTTCAGCGGTGTCGCGGTAGGAGAAACACAGGTGTTGCTCATAGCACTGATTACGGGTCTGCCCCCTTTATGGACCAGGGAACGGGCAGCAGACTCTTGGTCACTGGTTCACTGGTTTAGAAAAGGGTCCATTAGAGGCTTGATTTAGATGCTCTTATAGCAACTTACAGTGAATATTTTTAACTTCATGTAATTAAGGTTCTCTCGGGCGAGGACCCCGACAGGTCTGGCTTTGAACGTTTGTGTTCAAAACCAGAACGGCTGGGAGTCGAACCCCCTTGAATGAGCAATATAACGAAAAAAATAAAGCCTAAATAAAGTCTGCATATTGATATTCCTAATATCTTGCTGAATCATCTCGGATGATGTGAAAGCAGTATATTCAGGTGAGACTTTGGAGTCTGATATAGAGCCACGTATCACAACTTTTTAAAACCTTTGATTTCAACTTACAGTGTAGCCTCGCTTCGATATTCTCCTTGTCTCCCCTTTCTCTTTCCAGACCAAATAAATTCAGAGAAATATAGAAGGTCCCTGGGCTGTTTGAGTCGTGCATGGTGGGTTTTCTACTATAAAAAAAGACACAGAGTTGTCAAACTACATTTAAACAGAAGTGGGTCGGAGACAAACGCAGTTTTTATTCCTTTGTTTGTCTGCCACATATTTTGGAATTGACAATAAAGCTGATTTTGACTTTGATCTTGATCTGTCGGATGAACAAGCAGGGAAAAAATAATGAACTGGAACAAAAGTGATTGTGCAGCTTTAAACACAACACTGGTTGAAGGTGAGGGTATTCTTTTAGACTTGTAATATGGAGCCACTTTTCTACACCACATAGCTTGGTGCAGTCAGTCACTGCTGGCTGTGGCAGTGTTTGCTGGTTTAACGAGTGCACATCAATTGCTCACTGTGCAACAGGTGTGCAGCCTCACCCAATCAGTCGGAGCCAGGTGAGGCTGCTATAACCAGCTATCGTCCACACACACTCCCACAGTCCCCTTCGTGAACTATGCTGACAAAAGCCAGCCCTCATTCCTGGGTACTTAATGGTGAAGGGAAACCACAAAATAGTTTTTTAACAAAGTCCCTTTGGATCAAATTGTCTGAATGTGACTCTATGTTAAGTATAGGGACATTTGTTGGAATACTTGGACTCTAAACATTCCATACTGCATTATGAAAAACCCATACATACATTTTTTGTACATAAAAAGGGGTGAACCCAAGGAAATTGAGGCCAGTGTCTAGCTTACTGACAGACTTTTCTATCTAAATATCAGCTGCCGACCATTTTGCACTGTCAATCAAACAGATAAGAAAGACCCCACGTCACAAGAGGTGTATGAAATGACTTTACCGTTCACATTTTTTTCCTTCATTCAGTGGGCCATTTTTGTCCATTAAAGCTTTTTCAGAAAATTAATTGCCATGACATGCATCAATCGTTATCCTATCAACTCATCAACTGTAGAAGGGGATCACTGCAGTATAAATCATTAGGCCGGCACATGTAATGGAATGTAGCAGATAGTGTAAAATGAATTGCCGTTTAACGTTACAGTAATGGATGGCTCTATCATCACCCCTCTAACAGAGATGGAGGGCAGATGAAGGCCATTGGATGAGATCAGGATTCTGTTTTTCCAGCATTTTTTTTCGTGGTAATTTTCAGCATTAGCCAACAACGGCTTTTCAATGCTTTTCCTCCAATACGTCCCTTTAATTCCCTTGTTACTCAATGAAAACAGACCACCCTTAATAAGCTACTTAAGCGTTTGATAAAGTAAACTTTATGGAGGGAATTGTCAAGACAGTCACAAAAGTCTGAAAAAGAAAAACTTGTACAGTGTTTGCTGAACTGTGGACTTCCATCATTGTAATATTTTGAGAGCGGGTGAGATAGAGGGTGAGAGAGAGAGATTGAGAGAGAGCAAGAGAGAGAGATTGAGAGAGGGCGAGAGAGAGAGATTGAGAGAGGGCGAGAGAGAGAGATTGAGAGAGGGCGAGAGAGAGAGATTGAGAGAGGGCGAGAGAGAGAGATTGAGAGAGAGCAAGAGAGAGAGATTGAGAGAGAGCGAGAGAGAGAGATTGAGAGAGGGCGAGAGAGAGAGATTGAGAGAGAGCGAGAGAGAGAGATTGAGAGAGGGCGAGAGAGAGAGATTGAGAGAGGGCGAGAGAGAGAGATTGAGAGAGGGCGAGAGAGAGAGATTGAGAGAGGGCGAGAGAGCAAGAGAGAGAGATAGAGAGAGGGCGAGAGAGCAAGAGAGAGAGATTGAGAGAGGGCAGAGAGAGTGCAAGAGAGAGCCATTAAGAGAGGACTATCAAGACAACTGCCCTGTCAATGTCAAGCATCCTGTCAACACAAACAAATAAAACCCCTCTCCATCCGTCTGCATCCAATCTCACCCGTCGACCTCCCCCACCCTGATAGAGCCTCCGCCCTCGCCCTCATCCATCACCCCCCCTGCCTTCTCTCCGTCAGGTACGGGCGTCTCAACACCTGCCACCGCCTCCTGGAGACCATCACGGACTCCCGCCTGGTGAACGAGGGCGACGAGGCCGGCCTGACGCCGCTCCACCTGGCCTCCAAGGAGGGCCACACCAAGGTGGTGGAGCTGCTCCTCCGCAAGGGGGCGCTGTTCCACAGGTGGGCCCCGATGCACCACCCGGCTACACCGCCCGGATAGAGCACCACCCCGGATACACCGCGCTGATACAGCACCCGGATAGAGCACCACCCGGATACACCGCCCACTACACCACCCACTACACCACCCAGATACAGCACCCAGATACAGCACCCACTACACCACCCGGATACAGCACCCAGATACAGCACCCACTACACCACCCAGATACACCATCTGGATACAGCACCCCCGATACACCACCCACTACACCACCCGGATACAGCACAGCACCCGGATACACCACCCAGATACACCACCCAGATTCACCACCCAGATTCACCACCCGGATACATCACCCTGAAACACAGAGAGGGAGGGTTGGGAGCGTGAGAGCAGGTTGATGACAATCTATTTTTACTCCCAATGTATCCAAATATACTAAATATTCTCCAAACAGTCATACCTTCATGGCTTTTCTTTTTCATAGGCACGCTAGTGTTCACTGAAAACAGGGAATACTGTACGAGTAACGATAGAGAAAATGTTGATTATTATCTTTTTTCGACATTACGTTCAGTGGCTCGTGAAGAAAAAGCAACTCCACATCTGGGACTCAAAAGTCCTGGCACGACCATGGTGGGAGCCCTTGGTCTCCTGCGTATGTATGACGAGTGACGCCGTCTGCTCTGAATCTGTGGTTTGCAGCGACTACAGAGGATGGACTTGTGTGCACCACGCGGCGAGTGAAGGATACACGCAGACCATGAAGATTCTACTGTCTGCCAGCACCAAGCTGCTGGACAAAACCGACGAGGACGGGGTAAGCTCTGTATATATATATATATATTAGTGCTGTCAAACGATTCAAATATTTAATCGTGATTCATGTCATGGTTAACTCTCGATTAATCGCTAATACAGTATATATATAAATGAATATAGAACTCTTCTATGTTAGACATTAAATATCCTTACCTCTTGTTATGTATCCAATGGATAAGTGCATTCTTGTTACTTATGCCCTAAGGGGCACTCTACAGCACCTGTTAAGTGTATTACCGGTAACATTGTTCTCCCCAGAGTAAATGAGAGTTAATTGGATAGCCACGTCTTGACGTGGTTCTTGTAGCCTGCCATCTTGTGTTACTCCATTACTATAAGTTATCCTTATATTATCCTAAGAACATAATACCTCTATATAAGGTCGGTCTTAAGAAAGCATTCAACCGAGGTCTGGTCTTGCATGTGAATCACACTAAAGACAACAGCCTGTCATACTCATAGCCACAGCGATAAACAGAAGCACACTTTCTGTTCAGACACGGCGAGCTTCACGTGTATCAAACTTTTTAGTCTAATAAAAAACGATTTTGTAGAGATACAGTACATGTAATTCATGAGCAAGTAGGGGTTAAACATCTTGTTCAAGGATGCCCTGGTAAGTCAACTGAATTCAATTTTATTTGTACAGCCATTTATCACAGTTACAGTCTCAAAGTGCCTCACAGGCCATGTAATAGGGAAGAAAAATAACTCCCTTGAGTATGACGGAAGGAACCTTAGGAAGGATCACAGAGTGGGAGATCCCTCTAGGGCTAGTTAGGAGTGCATAGGAGTGCAGACGTACATAATTGCATAAGCAAACATTTGAAGTAAATTAGAAATATAAAATTGCCAACAGTAAGCTTGTAGGACACTGGGGGTTCAGACCTGCTGGGAGTCAGGCCAACCAATACCTGAATATCTCAGACATACATACATACATTTATATATATTAGGGCTGTTAAAATGAGCACGATAATAACGTGTTTACAATTGAAATAAGTGACAACGTGTTTACAATTTCCTAATCTGTGGTGTTCCGTAAGTTTGACAGTGACTGGGAATTTACACCGCAGGCGAGAGAGAGACGTGAGCGTAACGTAGGTGTATCAATTCACACCGCCGCCGCTTATTTCGCTATATTTTCAAGATTCATCAGATAACATCATAACCGAGACGCTTCAGAAACGCTTGAAAATAGAAGTGAAGCGTAAAGTTAAGCTTTGGTCGGCCGTGAGACGGGCGTAGAACGCTGCCGGTGTAAATCAGTGCACTAGTTTGAATGAATTCTATCTCTGGCTGAAAAAAAAAAAAAAGCAAAAAAACGTGTCTAAAACGGCAAGTCAATAAAACTCCCTCAAGATCACTTGGTCTGATTTTTGCTTATCAAGTACATTTGATATGAATGATAATGGGTCATTGTATTTGATAATCTCATTTAACTTAATTATTATTTGTATTTTTTTTAAATGTGATTAATCAGGAGTTAACTCACCAATACTATCAGATTAATTGCGGTTAGAAATTGTAATGTAATGCAATCATTTGACAGCCCTACTAGGTATGTATAATTATTATATATATCCATCTCCCTGCAGAACACGGCTCTGCACATCGGGGCCAGGGAGGGCCACATGTCGGCCGTCATGCTCCTGCTGTCACGGGGGGCGGAGATCGTCCTGAGCAGGAACCACACCTCCTTCGTGCACGAGGCCCTGCAGAACGGCCGGCAGGACGTGATCAACGCTGTGATAGACAGCGACAGGTACCACCACACCCCCCCCCCCCCCCACCCCCCACAGTACGACCCAATAGGCATTCCTCCACAGGGAGATCAGCGTGGTATGGGGACAAACGTTTCAGAGATGTTGTAATGGTGTAACGATAGACGTTGCCTGACTTTATTATTATTTTTGTACATTTTCTATTACGCCAATTGTAGCCTAACACTAAATACCACTTAATGAGTGATCCCTGCTATTTATTAGAAAATAATCCAATTACTGAGATCAGCATCTTATGCAGCGGCGATTTAAGACCCCAATTACTGGGGCTGAAGAAAACATTTTGATGGAAGAAATTAAAATTGTCTTCTTCAACCAAACTGACCTTGAACCAAAGTGAATGTGTAAAATAGAACACTATTAAATCATAAACATCCTGGATGTCCTACTTACAGTAGCCTACATAATTAACAACAGCAGATTTAACTAAATGTAATTCTAATTTAGGGATATACCCCCCTAAAACCCTAAAACTTAGAATCGCCCCTGGTCTTATGACTACAACCGCCACACAAACTACCTCCATCTTCTGCGTTTCCCCAGATGTGTAGAGGCTTTGGGGCTGTTCAGCATTTCCTCTAACCAACGAGCACCAGTCCTGGACATGATTGAACTTCTGCCTGAGAGTTACAAGGTGAGCTGGCTGCAGGATGATGTATAGGAAGCATACTGTATAGTCGACGTATACAGGGACCATACAGTATGTATGGGACACATATTTATAGTCGTCGTATACAGGGACTATATGTATGGGACACATATGTATAGTTGTCGTATACAGGGACTACATGTATAGGACACATATGTATAGTCGTATACAGGGACTATATGTATAGGACACATATGTATAGTCGTATACAGGGACTATATGTATGGGACACATATGTATAGTCGTATACAGGGACTATATGTATAGGACACATATGTATAGTCGTATACAGGGACTATATGTATAGGACACATATGTATAGTCGTATACAGGGACTATATGTATGGGACACATATGTATAGTCGTATACAGGGACTATATGTATAGGACACATGTATAGTCGTATACAGGGACTATATGTATAGGACACATATGTATAGTCGTATACAGGGACTATATGTATAGGACACATATGTATAGTCGTATACAGGGACTATATGTATGGGACACATATGTATAGTCGTATACAGGGACTATATGTATGGGACACATATGTATAGTCGTATACAGGGACTATATGTATAGGACACATATGTATAGTCGTATACAGGGACTATATGTATAGGACACATATGTATAGTCGTATACAGGGACTATATGTATAGGACACATATGTATAGTCGTATACAGGGACTATATGTATGGGACACATATGTATAGTCGTATACAGGGACTATATGTATAGGACACATATGTATAGTCGTATACAGGGACTATATGTATAGGACACATATGTATAGTCGTATACAGGGACTATATGTATGGGACACATATGTATAGTCGTATACAGGGACTATATGTATAGGACACATATGTATAGTCGTATACAGGGACTATATGTATAGGACACATATGTATAGTCGTATACAGGGACTATATGTATAGGACACATATGTATAGTCGTATACAGGGACTATATGTATAGGACACATATGTATAGTCGTATACAGGGACTATATGTATAGGACACATATGTATAGTCGTATACAGGGACTATATGTATAGGACACATATGTATAGTCGTATACAGGGACTAACTGATTCCCTTTCTTTTCACTAGTACCTGTTGGACCGCTGCGTGAGAGAATCGGACAACGACCCAAACAGCCCGGAGTTCACTGTACTTGAATGAGAATCATATTTATATTTATGATACACACAAAGTTTACCGTAGTTCAATTAGCATCATATTTATATTGATAATACTCACAGAGTTCACCATATTTCAATAAGCATCATATTAATATTGATGATACACACAGAGTTCACAGTATCCCAGCGAGCAGCGACTTGATATTTATGAGACACAGAGTTCACTGTGTTTCACTGGGCATCTTATTAATATTAATGATAAACACGTGTGGAATGTGGGGTAACATTGTTGTTCTTTTTTGGTGCATTAAGAAAATATGCCAACAATTTGCATTCATTTGGCTAATGTGAATACATTCTGTAGTACGGTATCACCACTAATCCTCATTATTGCTATTTGTATGTTTTTACAGATTGAATACAACTTCCAGTGGCTCCAGGCGCCCATTTCCCTGACGAAGATGGCCCAGAAGACAGGACAGACGCTTCCCACAATCCAGCCACTGGCTGCACTTAATGTAAATATCTTGTCTCTCTTTACCTCTTTATTCTGCATATGAAGTACAGCACAATATATGTTTCTCTTTTTGTGTCTATACATAACCAAAACTTTTCACTGGAAAAAAAACATTTTCTCTACGCTATGAGATAATAACGTAAAGATACTGTTTGCATGCCTTGATATGAGCAAAACACAAATGGTCTCCCTGTGAGTAAAGGTAAGAGCCGAGTGCACCAGATAAACAAAATGAACTTCTTCTTCCTTCCACCTTTCTCTCCTTAGGCTATGGTTCAATACAACCGCATCGAGCTCCTCTCCCACCCTGTGTGTCAGAAGTACCTCGAAATGAAGTGGTCTGTATCTGATACCACTGAATCTAAATCATTATCACATCAACGTTGATGTTTTTAGTGCCTAGTCTATTGCCATCAATGTTCGGGCTGACTGAACAGTGTCATGGCTGGCTGTCATCCACCAGCGTCGGAACCAATAAAGTACCAACCTTTTAGTGAACCTAGCCCCTGAACATAACTCCCCCTTGTGTGTAGGGTGGCATACGGGAGCCTGGCCCACATACTGAACATGGTTCTGTACCTGATGGGTCAGCTCCCTCTCACCTACCTCACCCTGGCACTGAGGCCCTCCGTCAACACCACCCTACCAGGCCAGCTGGATGTGGAGATGGTGCCCATCTCCTTCTCTGAGGTATTGGTTAAAAGGAACCACAAGGGGTCAAGCAGGAGATGAGGAGACTGAGAGAGGGATGAACGAGTGAATCGTTTTTTTGGCAGATGTGGTTGTACATTGGTCTCTCTCTGTGGAGGCCTTTTATTGAAGTATCCAGTATATGTGTGACCAACACGATAATGATGACTTGCGTATCTATCCTTAAACGTATCAATATTTAAGTAGTGGCCCAGACGATGCCCCAATGTTTATATCATCAATATTAAGCCATAATTGATTGAAATGGAATCGACACTGTAACTAAACTGCAGCCAAAGCAATCGCACTCCATTCCATCCATAAGATAAGATATGGATAAGCCATCAAGTGTAATGGATGTAGGTAAGTGCTTCGCCACGGCGTGCAAAATCCCGCACTTCAAGTGTCAAGCGCTAACTACCACCTCCCCCCTTCGTCTCCGCAGCAAAGCTTCTTCCTGTCCCTGTGCATAGTGATGGTGGCGGTCATGAACTTCTACGCCATAGGGAAGGAGGTGGTTCAGATATCTCAACAGGTACAGGGTCATCCGTACGGGTTCCCCCCCCCCCCCCCCCCCCCCCCCCCCCCCCCAATGATATGTGCCCATGATGATTTAAATATATTATCATTGCATGTTAATTCAATGTTAATGAGATCATTAAAATGGTTAAAAGCGCCTGTCATTTTATAGTAGCACGCTGTTATGTTGTATTATCACATGTGTAAGCCAATGAGATTTTAACTGTGGCAGTGGTGGATTGTTTACAATGCGTAATACGTTTATGTCGCTTTACAGATTTGTTTAGCTATTAATGTCTGTAAGCAAACCAAGTAAAGACAAAAAAAAGAATAATAATTGTGTTTCACTCCTTTCAAATAAACTGTTGTTTCTTTCTCACCTGCAAGCGCTGGAATTACTTCAAGGATTCGTCCAACAATATTGATTGGCTTGTGGCCTTTTTCTCGCTGTTTTTCGTCATTCCACTGGCCCTAAACGCCGAGGGTTCCCTACATTGGCAGGCGGGGGCTGTGGCAGTTTTCCATTCTTGGGTTTGCTTTCTGCTCTACCTCCAAAGGTAGGGTTGCTTGCTCAATTAAGTTAGCAACGAATTACACCACCAGGTGTGAGTGTGATTAGCCATTACAAGCCGTTTTGAAAATGCGCCGCTTCTGACATCACAGGTGGGCGTGTCCACCTAGATGTATGACGGATAGATCCATGAGCAACGTTTGCTACAGTCCACTGGGTAGGCTGGTAGACTGATCTATCCAGCACACATCTAGGTGGACACGCCCACCTGTGATGTCAAAAGCGGCACATTTTCAAAACGGCTTGTAATGGCTAATCACACTCACACCTGGTGGTGTAATATGTCCCCTTATGTCCACTCTCTCGCTGGCTGCTGATTTGATGGCCTCTCGTTTTGTCCAGGTTTGAACGTTTCGGTATCTACGTGGTGATGTTCGGGGAGATCATGAAGACCTTGGTTAGCATCGTGATGCTCTTCCTCTTCCTGATGGTGGCCTTCGGTTTGGGCTTTCACGCACTGATGCTGAACCAGGTAGGACTCCAACTAGACCTTTCTGGGATCCAGAAATACCAGTCACAAACGAAACACAAGGAAACCATAACAAACATGACCTAATTAGAGGTTCTCACTTTTCACATAATGGAACAAATTGTTTGAAATAAATATCAGTCGAACGGTTGGTTGTGTTCCGGTTTCTATTTGAACTGACATCCTATGAGTAAGTCGGCTTTGTTTGTTCCCTTACAGAAAGAGTTTGAGACTGTGCCCCTGTCAGTCATTCAGATTTTCGTGATGATGATTGGAGAATTAAACTATGAAACCAACTTCCTGAAGCCCAACCTCGACAACAAACTTCCCTTCACTTTCCTGACTTACGTGCTCTTTATTGAGTTTGCTCTGCTGATGCCGATACTGCTGGTGAATCTGCTGGTAAGTAGACTGCAATATCAATATTGCATTGATTTGTGTACACAGGAAAGAATCTCGACAAGGTACGCGAACGGGAAGTCCGAGCTTGACAGAAGTCTACAAGTTCATGAAAACATGAAAACATTGATATTTCTCCGACCTTTGCCTTGTAGATCGGTTTGGCAGTCGGAGACATCGCCGAAGTCCAGAAGAACGCTTCCCTGAAGCGCATGGCCATGCAGGTGTGTGTACGACGACGAAAAGTCATCTCAGCAGCATGGGGCGACATGGCCGCATGAACGATAACCTGCGTATATGTTCTCCTCAGATTGACCTCCACACTGTGCTGGAAGACAAGCTGCCCTATTGGTTCATGAAGCGTGTGGACAAGCCCTTCATTCTCATCTTCCCCAACCGGAAGTGCGCCAAGGTTGGCTGAGGTTCAACCGATTGTGCAATGCAATGATCTGATAACGCTAATTAGCAACACTAACGATTAACCACTATATACTTTCAACTCTGCAATTTTCCTCTGCAAAGTAGTTCAATTAGTAGTTGTTCACAGCTTCAAAATAATCCTCAAGAAACTACTTGTTATTTTGGTAGTCAAAGGTTCATCCAAAACGCTCACAGTAAACGCTAAAAGTCTTTGGATCAGGTAGTAAAGTCTTTGGATCTGGTAAAGGAGCGGACCCCTCATTATCGGGACCAGTGTCTCCTGTGTTTGTTCCATGACACCTCTATGAAAAGAGTCTTTTCGATACACAGACACAGGTACAACCTTGCACTTAAAAACAGTACTTAGCATCGCGTAGCATCTTATCCTAGCTATCTTTGTTATATACAGGGAATGGGTTAACCTAGCGATTGTAAGTGCTTGGCACTTTCCATGAACATCCCTACTGTACCGACAGCGATGCATTGTTGTTTCTCTTTCTTCTGACAGACAGAAGAAACGCTTTGGATAAAAGCATCCACTAAATGCCCTGAATGTAAATGTAGATGTAACATAGGTCCCCCTATCCGGACTACCATGTTGCTGTACTCAGCCATTCAGGCTGGATGCAGACGAGATCCACTTTGACAGCCTGTCCTCACCGAGGACTCGTTTGTTTTTAATGCGCATCTGACGATACGTTTTTATCTCTGGCTCAGCCGCGCTACGTCTGTTCATTCGGCTCTCTTCTACACTCCTTGCCGTGCTGTCACTTGTCTTTACCCTTCCCAGTTCATCCTTCCCTCAGGGAATATTCAATTGGTCGTTTAGGAGTTTTAATCGGGGCTTGTAAGCCCCTCGGAGACGCTAACTACTGTAAAAAGAGCCATTCTAATGACCTTCACACGTTGTTGTTTGTCTTGTGTTTATGCACAGAGCTACATTAATATGCTCCTGTGGAGGGAGGGGCAAGAGAGAACCGACATCAGACCCCAGATGCCCAGCAAGTCAAGCCGCGCCAATCCCATCGAGAATGAACTGCAAAAGCAGAAGATCAGGTAAAGTATATGTGTATCTCGTATGCATGTATATATGTATATTATATGGATATGATGGGGTGGTTATGGAGATAAGTTGCTGGTCTCGACATGTAGAAAATCTATAATTTGTTTTACTTTTTAAAGTCACTGTGAGGTTGGTCCGTAATCTGGATCATGAATCTTCATTGCATCTCAGCAAGATTTACTTCATCAAAGACACATTTCTGGGGGAAATGCAGAGTAATGATTTAAGCTACAGGGTGATGCAGTGGAGCGGAACGGGGGTGTTTGTGATGCGTGAGCAGCCTCTAGTGGCCTTTAAATACAATCAACGGGTGTTGAGGTTTGTCTATTCCAGTGCCTCACCCCCTCAAATGGCACTCACATATTATCATTCTTAAAAAGCAGGCATGGTCAAGAAAAAACAACAAGCATTGGGCAGGATTAGGGCGAAAGGTGTGGGTTCCATACCCAATGTCCACAGGTAGACTACCTGTAGACATATTTGAGCCTAACCCCTACTGGCTCATTCACGTATAAAACAATATTTTTTTTGCTGTGTCTACCTCATCATTACATAGTACATCAATTCTAGTCTTTCTATTGTCGCAAATGAGACTTTAGATTAACATCTAAAGTTTGATTAGATATCTCTTTCCCTCCCTCTATCCCTCTCCCTCTTCCCCCCCCCCCTTTCCCTCCCTC
>NW_028179068.1:0-14293 GCF_964030765.1 Micromesistius poutassou | reverse complement strand
GGAACTCGATAGTAGGCTAAATTGCCGACCGTGTGCCTATTGCTTACAACATTTCCACCCTCTCCAGCAATCAACATGTTTTTTAGGCTTCAGTGAACTACGCTATCGCTTTTATATATAAATAAACAACAGTTAGAGTTAGGCGCGGAGTGATACTGAACTCTGTAAACTGAACGGGCGTCATAGCTGTGTGTATACGCTCAATATACAACGGTTGGGAACCAATCAGATCGCTTGATTTAGGCCCCCCGTTTTATAATAACATATATATGATATGTTACTAAGGTACATATACTAATATATATGATATGTTACTAAGGAACATATAATAACATATATATGATATGTTACTAAGGTACATATAATAATATATATGATATGTTACTAAGGTACATATAATAACATATATATGATATGTTACTAAGGTACATATAATAATATATATTATATGTTACTAAGGTACATATAATAACATATATATGATATGTTACTAAGATACATATAATAATATATATGATATGTTACTAAGGTACATATAATATTTATTAGCCGGCTCTTCTTATTGCTGTAGAATGCTCCATTCACTTGAATGGGCCTTCCCAACGTTTGGCTGTAAATTACTTTTGCATAATTGAGCGTTGCTAAGCATAATTGATTCGGTTGCTAAGGGACATCAGCTGATCTGAAGCATACCTGGAAAAGAACGTAGCCTAGTATCAGGCCATACGTCTTTGGTGAACTATTTCTCTGCTGATCAGCACTACGAATGGTAACAAACTCTGTGAGACACTCTGTGTGAAGTTATTTTTTTGTATTGGTAAGTAGCCGTGTAATGAGTGGGATAATGTATAGAACGCCGTCATAATATATAAGATATGTTACTAAGGTACGTATACAACTGTTTACTACTAGCTTCTACTTTTTTTTATCATCCTATTTACAGTGTATCTCTATTCAATGTATCTAGAATATAAATCCTATAAATCCAGCTGCCCCATTGGAAGAAAAGGACCTGAGAAGTGTGCAGTATTGTTCCTTGGTGCATGGGGTCCTGTTTCCGCTCCACCCCTGCACTAATAGACTAACTTAGATTGCAATTGAAATACACCAGTAAGGGGAAGCAGGGTGTGAAGGCTCTTGTGAAAGAGAAACTGTTGAACTGTAACCAGACCAACTCATGGTCCAACTTCATCCAGCGAGGCCTTTCTCCAAGTAGCTCCCGCTCATTAAGGAGCAGGTAGGGCTTAGGGGTCTTGATCAAGGATGCTTAAACTTTAGTCTGTGGAACCTTGGGGTTCAGACCAGCCGTGGATCTAGCGTATGGACAATCGGGCCCGTACCCTGAGTGGACGGGAGAAAATCTATAACAAAGAATGTCTCAACAGAAACATGACACAAAGTTTGACCCACTCTCTTGATAATCATTATTATCACATCAGTTGTGACAAATAAGAGTTTTAATCAGACTTGATAGAGTCCATGTGCCATATGGATCCACCGACCCCAGAGCGGGGCTGGTCACGCAGGTCCGACCTGCTTTATACTGTTGAAGAGCTAACAGGATGCTCTGCCAAGCAGCCATGTTCGTTAGGTAGCTGGTAACTGGCCCTGAGCAGATATACACCTCCAGACACTAGGACTCAGACCCGTAGTCCCCGCACCACATCGCTAACTCAGAGCACTGAATATTATATATATTAATCTGTTATTTATGTTATAACATTCGATATGTTCTAACTTTAAAAAGCGACATTCAAACGGTGTAAGCTGAAACGTAGGATTGATTTGAGTACACCACCGCAGCAGCGCTATGCTGCTCAACATTTGTCTCTCTCTGTTGGTGTCTCTCTCTGAGAGGGGACCAAGGGGACACGTCCTCCTCCAATGCTTTGGCAAAATACACATCGACGTGATAGAAAATATATTTTTGTAAGCAAAAAAAAGATTTTGAAATGAGCCCATGGAGCCAGGGCCCCCTCGGGCACTAACCCATTGGTTCAAACCCACAACCTTTGGGCTGGGCATGGGAGCCCACCCCTTGCCTCTACACTTTTCTGTACTGGGATGTTTTGAGGAACGGTTGCTAGGTGTGCTGGTTGCTAGGCGGGGCAGACCTGGTTGCCGGGCATGTTGATGTGTGCCAGCAGGTCCTTGGCAGCGCTACGGAGCTCCTGCAGGAGGCGGTGAGGAGCGCTCTGAGAGTCCGCGTCCATCTCCAGAGACTCCTCCAGAGAGCTGAGGGCACGCAGCCACTGCCACTCCTCTCTGCAACACACACGCACACACGCACGCACACACACACACACACATACAAGCACACACACACACACACATACAAGCACACACATACGCATACGCACGCACGCACACACGCACACACATACAAGCACACACACACACACACACACACACGCACGCACACACGCACACACACACACACACACACACGCACACACATACAAGCACACACATACGCATACGCACGCACGCATACACACACCCACAAACACGCACACACGTACACACACAAACATGCACACACATGCAGGAAAGCACACACACACACATGGATACACACAAACAGGCACACGCATACACACACACACACACACACACACACACACAAACATGCAGATTAGAATCAATCACAACAGCCAAATAGTTGAATATTTTAAATAACTTCCAGTGTGTGTCTCTGTTCTTGGATTTGAGGAACATCATCAGTTTTGGGTGAGTGATCCAGTCTATTAATTATCCATTGTCAAATTGTCAAAGAGTTCAGATGCACCTTTTTAATTGTTTTATTAGAGTCGACAAAAATGTTTGCGTCATTCCCATTCATGGAATAAACCAGCCCTAATATTGACCCAGTGCTTAATTATTTACATTAAGCTAAATATTGCTAAATATTTAGTGTGTGGTGATGATGATCTCACAATGAAGCCAGTGTAAAATGAGTCTTATGTGATAGTTTCCACAAATGCTCACATATTGAAAGCCAGTTATATATTTTAAACTTTGTGCGATAAGCTGCGGACGTTTCCTTGGGCCAGATTCACACTACAACATTCTGGGCAACATTCTGGACTGCCCGCGTGAGCCTCTCCAGGGAAGGGCTAATACATCGCCACTGTTTGGTCAATGTATCTGAATGTTGATAATGTCTTGTGTGTAGTTGTGGCCACCTGGACACATTGGCGTTGTCCCTGATCTTGGTGTGACAGAGCACGTTGGGGAGCTTCTGGGGCACCAGAGCTCTGATCTGGTCCATGGAGGTGCAGAGTTTCAGGTAGCCCAGGTACAGCCCTGGAGACAGCTGCTTCCTGCTGCGCCGGTGGTACGCCAGCTTCTCCTGCACAGAAGACACAACGCCATGGTCTGAACAAGGTAGGACTCCGTAGACTCCTCCAGCTCTGAGCGCTATCTGGTTCTCTGTGCCCCCCACCGGTTACAGTCCGAAGTAGAGTAAAGTGGCGGTAACTTTACGGTGCAAACATCTTTCCCATGTCTATTACTACATGACTCACTAGGCTAGCAAGCTGAGATAACAAACACGTGATGCAAACGGCATCGAAAATCTGTGTGGAACTTCAAACTATTCATAAAAACAATGTGAATCACATGTCTTGTCCAAATTATTAAATAGCTAAATGTTTTAGATACTATATTGAACTAGAATATTTATTTATATTTCAAAACGTATATCTTACAAACGTATTTATTTATTTACTATGCATAAACACAACTTTTTAAACAGGGTTACACGAGATTTGGCAGTTCTCAAATGAGTGGTTGGTGCAATCGTTTTGCCCAAAGGCATTTTGGCAGAGCAGACAAATACCTGGACTCCCCGTGGGAGTTGCTAATGATGATGAAAATGGCGTCCTCTAGTAGTTACAATAATAACAATGATAATAGTCAGTGACCACTGCTCCTTTCCCCTCCACTCCCCGGGCTGTGCAGGCATCCCGCGCCCCCCCGGGCCCCCGGGCCCCTCACTCCCATGCGTTGGGGCGCTGCCATTGCAGCGGAGAGCCGCTCATGCCTGTGGCGTGGCCAACGGTACAAGTCAACAGAGCAGAATGTATTTCATCATATAATTTGTTCATCTCGGCCCGCAAAACCAATATTTCCATAAACGGCGGTTGGGTGGGAGGGAGGCCCCCTCTATTGTTTTGGAACCACAAGACCAAAGCGACTTAGCCTGGAGACACAACAGCTCGGAGAGAGCGGGGCCCTTCTCTCCGGGGCCCCGGGTCTCCGCAGAGTGGGTTGATTTGCGGGCAGGCCTTTCAGACAGAGGGCTTACAGCGTGACTGCTGGGCTTGTCGGGGCCCAGCAGCGCCAAGCCAAACAGCACGTTAGATTAGCATGGAGAGCAGCGATTAGGAGGGGCGGCCGGGGGCTGCTGCGCTAAGCTGCTCTAGCGCTGCTCCAGAACTCACAGACCCTGGAGCAGAGCATATTAGACTGCGTTACATACATTTAGCATCAGCGTTAGATCAGACAATATTGAATTGCAATGCATTACATTATAGATTCAATTAGAGTCAACTTTAAAGTCGTTGCACACAAGCACAACATTATATTATGCTAAATTAAATTACAATCGATTGGATTTGTTTAGATTAGATTATAAAAAAATAACATTTGATCAAATAATCTTGGATTCAATTATATAGAAGTAGTTATTCTGTTGGCATGGAAACCGCCTCTGCTTCCCCGGATACAGCGTCCCCTATGCTGCGGCTAGCAAGTGTAGGGCCAAATCGTAAGCAAATTTTTGTTTAGAGTGCTTGCGCTTTGGCCATTTGCGTTTGTGTGTATGCGTTTGAATAAAGTTGTTCTTAAAGGAACAACGTCTCTATTATGTGTTTCAATATAGGTGTTCTTAAAGGAACAGTGGCTATAGTATGCGTTTGAATAAAGGTGTTCTTAAAGGAACAGCGGCTATAGTATGCGTTTGAATAAAGGTGTTCTTAAAGGAACAGCGGCTATAGTATGCGTTTGAATAAAGTTGTTCTTAAAGGAACAACGTCTCTATTATGTGTTTCAATATAGGTGTTCTTAAAGGAACAGTGGCTATAGTATGCGTTTGAATAAAGGTGTTCTTAAAGGAACAGCGGCTATAGTATGCGTTTGAATAAAGGTGTTCTTAAAGGAACAGCGGCTATAGTATGCGTTTGAATAAAGGTGTTCTTAAAGGAACAGCGGCTATAGTATGCGTTTGAATAAAGGTGTTCTTAAAGGAACAGTTTACTGCTCGTACAAAGTGCTGTGCTTAAATAAACCACCTCATGCTGCCAAGTATCTGGAATAAAGATTGGAAAAGTCAGCATGAGAACAGAACTCCTCAGGTCCCGCCCCCCCCCCCACTCCCCACACACGGGGGGGTTATCTGAAGGGACCGCAAACAAATGAGCTCGGGTCCGACGCTGGCCAGAAACGAACGGAGATGGGGATATGAGAGGTAATGATGAGGACTGGATCCTGGAACGCTTGTATCGTAATACGTTATTGATAGTTATTTAAGTATCTGGCACCTTTTGGGTTTTACCCTATTGATTGTTGTAATGCACGTGATTGGTTTGTGTGTACAGGTAGTTGGGTTACCTATTGTGTGTGTATTGCTGCTAAACGTTTCGTTCTTTTGTGTGTATAGGCACTTTACTGTTCCATTTCTAGTGTATTGGCAGGCTCACAGGGCCGATGGGAGGCTGGTGGGGACTCACAGGGCCTATGGGAGGCTGGTGGGGACTCACAGGGCCTATAGGAGGCTGGTGGGGACTCACAGGGCCTATAGGAGGCTGGTGGGGACTCACAGGGCCTATGGGAGGCTGGTGGGGACTCACAGGGCCTATAGGAGGCTGGTGGGGACTCACAGGGCCTATGGGAGGCTGGTGGGGACTCACAGGGCCTATAGGAGGCTGGTGGGGACTCACAGGGCCTAGGGGAGGCTGGTGGGGACTCACAGGGCCTATGGGAGGCTGGTGGGGACTCACAGGGCCTATGGGAGGCTGGTGGGGACTCACAGGGCCTATAGGAGGCTGGTGGGGACTCACAGGGCCTATAGGAGGCTGGTGGGGACTCACAGGGCCTATGGGAGGCTGGTGGGGACTCACAGGGCCTATAGGAGGCTGGTGGGGACTCACAGGGCCTATGGGAGGCTGGTGGGGACTCACAGGGCCTATAGGAGGCTGGTGGGGACTCACAGGGCCTATGGGAGGCTGGTGGGGACTCACAGGGCCTATAGGAGGCTGGTGGGGACTCACAGGGCCTATAGGAGGCTGGTGGGGACTCACAGGGCCTATGGGAGGCTGGTGGGGACTCACAGGGCCTATGGGAGGCTGGTGGGGACTCACAGGGCCTATAGAGCTTGTAAGTCCGTGGAGAGTTTCAGTTATGCCGATGGGGAGATTGTCGGTCTTGTCCACTCCAGCCGCAGGG
This sequence comes from Micromesistius poutassou, assembly GCF_964030765.1. NCBI lineage: Eukaryota > Metazoa > Chordata > Actinopteri > Gadiformes > Gadidae > Micromesistius > Micromesistius poutassou. The sequence goes on along the minus strand of NW_028179068.1, from coordinate 7,846 downwards.
AGCGTGACGTCACATACCAACCTGGTCTCACAGGAGTCCGTGAATTGACCACGGACGCTTAACGCAAAATCCGCGGTGGCCTCACGGAATCACTGATATTTCCGTGATATGCCCACGGAATTTGCTCCAATGCAGGTTAATGACACTCTATAAATATTCCGTGGCACACACAGAGATCCCCGTCTCAACGACTGAGTCAACCTGGTCTCACAGGGATCTGTGAAATGACCATATATATATATATATGAATGAAATTCATATTGGGTATGGCACTATATCCCTATTCTCGCCCATCCATCTTGAATTGAATAGACCATTTTCGTTGCTTCGAGGAGGTCTGGTGGTCTCTGTATATAATAAATTAATTAAAAATATGTGTATATATATATATATATATATATATATATATATACATACATACATACATACATATTTATATTTATTTATTTATTTATTTATTATATACAGAGACCACCAGACCTCCTGAAGCAACGAAAGTGGTCTATTCAAGTAGTAAAGTAGTAAAACTGCTTGTGTAACGGATGCCAACTAGCCTGGGCTAGCTGGCGTTAGTACGTTTGTAAATCCTCACACCCCTAGCCTTAAGAACGCTTCTAGCCGCTGAGGTAGAAGCCTGGGCTTTTAGCTCAGTGGTTAGAGCGTTCCACTCCCATGCCGGTAGTGTCGTAGTTCGAGAGGTGGCGGGTTCGAGATCCGAGAGCGGTCGAACTGCTCTCTGCTAAACTTGGTCCACAGCGAAAACGCATTACAATAACGGCTCTAAACATGTGACACACCTACGTTTTTTGGCCCATTCTTTTCAATGGGCCTGCGTCCACGTCACGTGACTGTCATGGTTGCTATGGTGCTCCAAACCACGTTGACGACGTTAAGTGCGGCAACTGAGCTGCCATCAATTGTGTTGTTTTTGTCGTAAACTAGGTTCTGCTGGCTAGGAAATAGACAGCTATTCAAAGGTGTCCTTCAAAAGGCACCTTGGAAAATCTTTCTATTTTTCTTAGTTTAGACTTAACTAATTAATAAATTACTTTTGTATTGAACTTGACTCGTTTTTTTTTTTAAATCGCTGTCTGGTTGCTAGTTACGTCACTCTGAGAGATGCGCATGGACATATTTTGTAGTGACACAGCCTATAACCTATTTGTGAAAGCAAAACACCAAGCTCATTGATTTAATGAGGCAGGGTTATTTGAAACAATTAATTAAGTTCTCATGTGTGAGAGGTCATTCCTCCTTCTGAGTGTGCTTCCTATTTATGTCTAGTGTACCCCTACTGTCCACAAGCATCCCCCCCTCCCCATATGGATATGGAGAATTGTTGCCATGTCCCAGTGGTGGCGGTGTCATTTCTATGAAAGAGGGCATTCAAATATATAAATATATTATATATCAATGATCAATTAGGAGGCCGAAGCCCCAAAGGAAGTGATGCAATAGGTGACTGAGGCGAGGACATTAACAAGTAAGCTATAGACCTAGGATCTCTTTTATAGCAAAGAGGGTCTCAAAGGATGCATACGATTATCAACTTGGGGGCTCCAGCCCTACAGGAAAGGCTCACACAGCATAATCAAATTCTCCATTGAAACGCATTGGCAACAAGCCGTTGGTAGAAATTAATCTAAATTAGCGGACAAGAGATAGAATCTTGCTTGTGGACAGTAGGGGTACACTAGACATCAATAGGAAGCTTACAATAGATAGATAGATAGATAGATAGATAGTCCTTTATTAATCCCCCTTAGGAGAAATTCACAAGTGACCAGCAGTACAGTGGGAAAAGAGAGTGCGAAACAAGAGGAAATATACAAATAAATGTACCAATTTGAAATAAAATATAATAAAAAACTATTTGAATAAGATAAACATACTATATACATGTAACTGTCTTTTTAGGTGACTTGTGCATTAAAAAATAAATATGACTATAAGTATGAATGTGCCAATGTGCAGGGTTCCTGAGGTAATGAAAAATTAAATAAATAACAAGGTTTAAACAACAATCAGTCAATGCGCTCCTGAGTCTCTCAGAGTGACGTAACTAGCCACCAGACAGTAATTAAAAAAAAAATGAGTCACGTTGATTACAAAAGTAACTTATTAAAGGGATAGTTCACCGATACAGTATCGGCGTTCTATCATAAAATCGCTATTATAATATTTTTTAAAAGTGTGTTTCTTCCCTCAGCCTAACCCAGTCCTCCAGTCGCCCAGCTGTCCTGATTACATATCTCCTGAGATGACGTCAAACGACACGTTTGACGTCATCTCAGGAGACATTTGCTTGCCTGCTAGAAGGGCCGAGGACCACAAACCACTAGTTCCACAAATTTGTAAACCCACCAATAAGGAATGGGGGGGGGGGGGGGCGGGAGCTTGCATACGAGATGTAAACACAATGTCCGCCATGTTTCTTCACCGCTTAGCTAGAGAACTAGGCAGACACAAACCTTCGACCATGGCAGAAGCAAATTTGCAATGGGAAATTGAAAATATATTGTTGGATTCTGACATTCAGGGCTGTTTGTACGAGCCACAATACAGCCAGGAAGAACAGAGACAAATGGAGGAGGCTGCTGCTAGGGCTGAGGACGAGGAGCCGGAGCGCGTCGGAGTGAACTGGACACTAACACAGAGTCCCTGTGCTGCAGCAGAATTTCAGCGATGCCAATTTCTTCTAGAAGAAATGGCTGAATCTGGCGAGGACGGGGCCATGTGTGTAACCTCTCACCCAGGCTTTACGCCTCCTCTGAACAGTTGGTATCCGAAAGTAGCCAATCTTATTGGCAGAGCATAGGCTACGTTACGTGAGCTTGACGTCCGTGTAATGCTGGATAGGCTACTCAAGGCATAATTTATCTTGATTTGCTAATGTTGTTCTCTTTCTTTCTTAGACAGACAGTATCGGCTTACAGCTTACTGGCATTTCCTGGAGTGGATACTGCAAGGCGAGAGACTTGGGAGAGGCAATCGCCTTGTTTTGCCAGCCTGTGTTGTCCAGGCCATCCAAGCTCATTATGCAGCACCAGATGGGAAGAACCGTGGCTACCAGGAGACAGTGACTATTTTGACTTTAGCAAACACACCCTACGCGTTTTATTTTTGTAAATAGTTCATATTTTTTTATGTATAAAACTTCAAAATCATTTTGGTTGTTGTGATTTGTTTACTAACCCAAGTGCTGTTATACTAAATTAGGCCTACTGTATAAGATAAACACTTATTTCAACTGGGGAGAAAAGGTTGAGTACAAATACTTGATATGCTGAGATACTGTAATTAGAAAATGTTTTTATGCTGTACAGTAATATACAAATGATACCTAAAGTACTTGTAATCTATTCTTGCTACATTCATACATGATGGCTGTATGCTGAACCTACTTTGCATCTTCGTGATTTATACCACATAAATTGTAGTTTTAAAAAAACATGGAAAAAAGGTAATCTGACCCTTGTAATTAAAGAACTAGTTCTTTAATTAAAGAATCCTTGTAATTAAAGAACTAGTTCTTTAATTACAAGTCTAAAGTGTGGAAAATACAATGATATGGTGGGGCGGTCGATGGCAACCACCATAGCATCCATGACAGTCACGTGACGTGACGCAGGCCCATTGAAAATAATGGGCCAAAAAACGTTGGCATGTCACATGTTTAGAGCCGTTATTGTAATGCGTTTTCACTGTGGACCAAGCAGTTTTACTACAATCTGGTGTGAGACTGGGTTTAAGGGACGTGGTTAGTTTCAGTTTTTGAGGGGGTCTGCTGAAAGAATTTGATAAATCTGATTGTTGTTTTGACAAATCCTGCGCAGCCCGCCCCCCCTTCTGAAGTCGAAAATAATCTCCCGATTGAAATGCATTGGTTTAATATTGAATTAATTAAATATTAAAATAAATATTATATATAAATAAATGTACAATTATTTAGTTATAATATTATAAGTAGACCATGTAGCTATTATCGTTATAACAAGATCTGTATCTGACCATTGACAATCCACTTCCACCAATCCAATCAACGACTGATGATCCTAACCCGGTGTAGTGCCATATGTCAATATGAATTTCATTCATATATATATATATATATATATATATATGGTAATTTCACAGATCCCTGTGAGACCAGGTTGACTCAGTCGTTGAGACGGGGATCTGTGTGTGTGCCACGGAATATGAGTGTCATTAACCTGCATTGGAGCAAATTCCGCGGGCATATCACGGAAATATCAGTGATTCCGTGAGGCCACCACAGATTTTGAGTTAAGCGTCCGTGGTCAATTCACGGACTCCTGTGAGACCAGGTTGCACATACATGTATTCTTTCTCATTGTGTGTTCTCTACAGCCTTCAACTGAACAATTGCGCAGTAAACGGTCAAACTCTTGACATGAAAAATTATAGTTTAAAACCACAAACGACGATATGTGTAATCCGGGGCATGTAAAGGCTGGGATCTGAAAATAATTACGTTCTCTCCATTGAAACCCATTCATATTTTACAATCTCATAGGTTCCATGGAGACCACCGGAAGGGGCGGGACTAATGAGCTCTATAGGAGGCTGGTGGGGACTGACAGTGGGCAGGGCCTATGGGAGGCCGGTGGGGACTCACAGGGCCTATGGGAGGTGGTGGGGACTGACAGTAGGCAGGGCCTATGGGAGGTGGTGGGGACTCACAGGGCCGATGGGAGGCTGGTGGGGACTGACAGTGGGCAGGGCCTATGGGAGGCCGGTGGGGACTCACGTGCAGCGTGATGAGCAGCGTGTCCAGGGCGGTGGGCTCGTCGGGACAGGAGATGGACTTGCGCTGCAGCTGCAGCTTGCAGAGCGGGGTCCAGTGTACGCCGTCGAGGGCGGGGCCGGCGCTCATGTCCCGCAGTAGCACCAGCAGCGCGTTGCCCTGCTTGTCTTTGATGGGCTCGAAGTACGCCTGGCCCAGGTCCTGAACTCCCAGCATGCCCTGGGAGAAGAGCTTGTGGTTGGTGCAGTGCTTCTTGACTCCCCCATAATGGCTTTATCCCTGCTTGCTTTTTCTTGAATTACAGCGAGTGATACGTTCCATTTTTTATTATTTATTGTCAAACTAAAATATAAAATACACAAACAACAGATCTCGAGATCTCTAGAACTTTATCTCACCTTAAGGGGTGTTTCCTATTGGTGAACAGGTTCAACGTTTTCTATTGGTGGAGACAGTCGTAGCAACATGCTTTCTATTACTGGTGTTGATTGTTAAGCGCTTATTGGTGGAGAGTAACTTGGTGAGTGTGTCAGATGTATACTAACAGTGGAGAGGTTTCTATTGGACGGTAGGATAATGGGTTCTTCATGGATGTTTCCTATTGGTTAAAAATATTCTTGGCAAAAGTTTTCTACTGTTGGAGGCTCGTCTCGCCAAGACGGTTTCTATTGGTGGAGAGCAGAGGGTTTCTATTGGTTCACCTGTAGAAGAGACACGGCCTGTAGCATCTTCACCCTGGTCTGTAGGGTGCAGGACGTCTGAGACGGACTGAGACACTGCTGGAGCCACAGGATGTCCTCCCAGAGATAGGAAACCTGAGCAGATTACACACGCTGTCACATACACATTTCTCTATAGGTATGTTGATCCCTGTCAGTCATATACAGTCCCTGAATGACTGGGTTGCTCCTGATCTGGGATCAAACTAGAGGACAGAGCACTGTGTCCACATAGGGGCCACATATAAACAGTTACACTGACAATGTCATCTGGTAAACCACTGCTCTTCAACAGCCACCCTGACTACACTGACCAAAAATATGCAGAAGGAATTATGTTTAGCAGAATAACAAATACAATATAAATACGCAAAATACAAAAAATGAGGAAAAATAACAATATTTTACATATTATGCGCTGGGCCACACAGCCACACACACACACACACACACACACACACTTGCACACACACACACACACACACACACACACACACACACACACGCACACACACACACGCACACACGCACACACGCACACACACACACTCAAACACATACACAAGAACACAATCCTCTATATATTATTGGAGGCTGTTCATCATGTGATATGACGTACCATAAAAGAGGTTCAATACAGCCATCTGGGTACTTCTGGACCAACATTTATAGATGTTATTATTCTTAGTATAATGGGGAAAATCACTAAAGAGTCTGCCCATCTGTCTGTCTGTGTGTCTGTCTGACCTTGGTGAACCACAGGAAGTCCTGCATGAGGGAGGAAGAGTAGGCATCCTCCACCTCTACCACGGGGATCTGGTCGTCGGGGGTAACCAACACATTGTCGTCCCGGTAGAAGATAGTCGTCAGGTAGAGTCCCCTGCAGCGCAACACACACAGGTGTACTGTAGCAGTGTTCTCACAGGTGTACTGTAGCCGTGTTCTTACAAGTGTACTGTACAGGTGTACTGTAGCAGTGTTCTTACAAGTGTAGTGTAGCAGTGTTGTCTCTAGGTGTACCCTATACTGTACCCGACAGGTATATTCTACAGGTGTACTCTACAGGTATATTCTACTGGTGCACTCTACTGGTGTACTCTGCAGGTATATTCTACAGGTTTACTCTACAGGTAAGTTCTACAGGTGTACTCTTCAGCTATATTCTATCCATTGGACGGACTGTGAACAATGGATTCATGACATTCTTTGTATGACGATTTGAATGATCCACAAACCACGTCGAGCCCTTCAGCCCTTCCAGTTGCAACACAGAATATGTAGAGTGCATTGGCGGAGCGGGTAGATGGCTGCTCACCTCTTGAGGCTCCGGACGAACTTGGTGGCGGGCTGGAAGAGGTGCCGCAGACTTTTGGAGACCGAGTGCTTCCTGCCGTGTGGCGGTGCTTTGCACTGTTCTGATTGGACGGCAGGAAAGGAGACAGGAGCACAGTGTCACCTCGTCTACTGACATTGAGTCACTGACAGATGCTGCTTTAATCCAAAGATCCAGTTGTTTTATGACCCGACTGCCCCGTTACAGCACTGCAGATTCTTCCTCTTCTTTTTGTGTTTGTGTTTAGCGATCCGGAGCGTATGGAAGCAGCTTCAGGACAATCAAGTGAAAATGCAATGTTGAAAATGAAAATGCAATAGCACTATTGGTTTTTATTTCTCATAATGTGAACGCATTATTTGAGTCCTGTATAAAATCAAAATGCAATTATCCAATTCGCATTTGCATTTTCAAAACATGCACATTTTAAAGTGGACAGTATTCAAATGCAAATTAGTGGGCGTGGCCAACTCCACCCGTTGGATAGCAGGTATGTCTCAGTTGGCGTAAATGTTGCACATGGGAATACAGTGGAGGCCTGACATGTGCTCTAGAAGTATACATCTGATCATTACTACTATTATTACACACAAGTGAGAACCTAGACGCTGGCTACAGTCACAACGTACAAATGCAAAGGTGACGAGGATATGAGCTTAACCCTGTTTGGCTAGCAGTGACCATTGTTCATGTTCAGCTTATTATCCAATGGGTGGAGTCCCGCCCACTCATTACGTTTGAATATTGTCCACTCTAAAGCAGGGCAGGGTTTAAAAATACAAATGGTAATTGGAGGATTGCATTTCCATTTTTATTTAGGACTCAAATAATGTGTTCATATTATGACAACTAAAAAGCATTAGAGCTGTTGCATTTTCATTTGATTTGAAGGATCAATCCTGCGTACATCAGCTGCCACTCCTCTGATAATAACTATAGCAGTCACGTTGTTTTTAAAGTAAATAACCAGAAATGACCAGAGGCAAGGCCACCGTCGCCCATGGCAACAGTCAGTCTCCCACCGCA
>NW_028179069.1:0-12500 GCF_964030765.1 Micromesistius poutassou | reverse complement strand
GTCTCTGGCAGTAGGCGTGTCCCCCCCTCCCCCCCTCCCTCACCTGTCTCTGGCAGTAGGCGTGTCCCCCTCCCTCACCTGTCTCTGGCAGTAGGCGTGTCCCCCCCTCCCTCACCTGTCTCTGGCAGTAGGCGTGTCCCCCCCCCCCCCTCCCTCACCTGTCTCTGGCAGTAGGCGTGTCCCCCCCCCCCCCCCCTCCCTCACCTGTCTCTGGCAGTAGGCGTGTCCCCCCCCCCCCCCCTCCCTCACCTGTCTCTGGCAGTAGGCGTGTCCCCCCCCCCCCCCTCCCCCCTCCCTCACCTGTCTCTGGCAGTAGGCGTGTCCCCCCCTCCCTCACCTGTCTCTGGCAGTAGGCGTGTCCCCCTCCCCCCCTCCCTCACCTGTCTCTGGCAGTAGGCGTGTCCCCCCCTCCCTCACCTGTCTCTGGCAGTAGGCGTGTCCCCCCCCCCCCCCCTCCCTCACCTGTCTCTGGCAGTAGGCGTGTCCCCCCTCCCTCCCCCCTCCCTCACCTGTCTCTGGCAGTAGGCGTGTCCCCCCCCCCTCCCCCCTCCCTCACCTGTCTCTGGCAGTAGGCGTGCCCCCCCCTCCCTCCCCCCCTCCCTCACCTGTCTCTGGCAGTAGGCGTGCCCCCCCCTCCCTCCCCCCCTCCCTCACCTGTCTCTGGCAGTAGGCGTGCCCCCCCCCCCCCCCCCCCCCCCCCCCCTCCCTCACCTGTCTCTGGCAGTAGGCGTGTCCCCCCCTCCCTCACCTGTCTCTGGCAGTAGGCGTGTCCCCCCCTCCCTCACCTGTCTCTGGCAGTAGGCGTGTCCCCCCCCTCCCCTCCCCCCCTCCCTCACCTGTCTCTGGCAGTAGGCGTGTCCCCCCCTCCCCCCCTCCCTCACCTGTCTCTGGCAGTAGGCGTGTCCCCCCCCCTCCCCCCCTCCCTCACCTGTCTCTGGCAGTAGGCGTGTCCCCCCTCCCTCACCTGTCTCTGGCAGTAGGCGTGTCCCCCCCTCCCTCACCTGTCTCTGGCAGTAGGCGTGCCCCCCCCTCCCTCCCCCCCTCCCTCACCTGTCTCTGGCAGTAGGCGTGTCCCCCCCTCCCCCCTCCCTCACCTGTCTCTGGCAGTAGGCGTGTCCCCCCCTCCCTCACCTGTCTCTGGCAGTAGGCGTGTCCCCCCCTCCCTCACCTGTCTCTGGCAGTAGGCGTGTCCCCCCCTCCCCCCCTCCCTCACCTGTCTCTGGCAGTAGGCGTGTCCCCCCTCCCTCACCTGTCTCTGGCAGTAGGCGTGTCCCCCCCTCCCTCACCTGTCTCTGGCAGTAGGCGTGTCCCCCCCTCCCTCACCTGTCTCTGGCAGTAGGCGTGTCCCCCCCTCCCTCACCTGTCTCTGGCAGTAGCCGTGTCCCCGTCCGTAGTCCAGCAGGTGGAGGTCTGCGGGGCGGAGGCTGTGCAGTCGGGCCAGGACCTCCGCCGCCGCCACGTACAACGCCGCCCGCTCCGCCGGGCTCACCCCGGGGAGACGCAGGTCCCGGAACACCCGGCCCTGGGGGGGGGGGGGGGGGTGACACCTTTAACCTGCTCGGTAATGACGTGTGGTTAAAGGTGATGACACCTTTAACCTGATCGGTAATGATGACACCTTTAACCTGATCGGTAATGATGACACCTTTAACCTGCTCGGTAATGATGACACCTTTAACCTGATCGGTAATGATGACACCTTTAACCTGATCGGTAATGACACCTTTAACCTGCTCGGTAATGATGACACCTTTAACCTGCTCGGTAATGATGACACCTTTAACCTGATCGGTAATGATGACACCTTTAACCTGATCGGTAATGACACCTTTAACCTGATCGGTAATGATGACACCTTTAACCTGATCGGTAATGATGACACCTTTAACCTGATCGGTAATGATGACACCTTTAACCTGATCGGTAATGACACCTTAACCTGATCGGTAATGACACCTTAACCTGATCGGTAATGACACCTTAACCTGATCGGTAATGATGACACCTTTAACCTGCTCGGTAATGATGACACCTTTAACCTGCTCAGTAATGACACCTTTAACCTGCTCGGTAATGATGACACCTTTACCTGCTCGGTAATGATGACACCTTTAACCTGCTCGGTAATGATGACACCTTTAACCTGCTCGGTAATGATGACACCTTTAACCTGCTCGGTAATGATGACACCTTTAACCTGATCGGTAATGATGACACCTTTAACCTGATCGGTAATGACACCTTAACCTGATCGGTAATGACACCTTTAACCTGGGGGGGGGGTCCACACACCACGGGGTTCGTCAGGGTTTAACCCCGTCTTAATGCGCTAGAGTCAGCCTTTTAACAGCCTGCTGCACCTGACCCAGTAGGTCGTCGTCTGGTCCTGACGTTAGAGAACGCCCTGATCGTTTGGTCAGGTCTGATTTACGTTAACATGCTCCATCAGGTGGAACTCTCTGATCGTTTGGTCTGGTCTGTTTGACAGTCACTTGTTCCATCAGGTGGAACTCTCTGATCGTTTGGTCTGGTCTGTTTGACAGTCACTTGTTCCATCAGGTAGAACTCGATGATCATTTGGTCTGGTCTGACTTACATTAACGTGTTCCATCAGGTAGAACTCGATGATCGTTTGGTCAGGTCTGACTTACATTCCCTGATCGTTTGGTCTGGTCTGACTTACATTCCCTGATCGTTTGGTCTGGTCTGACTTACATTCCCTGATCGTTTGGTCTGGTCTGACTTACATTCCCTGATCGTTTGGTCTGGTCTGACTTACATTCACATGCTCCATCAGGTAGAACTCGGTTCCGATGACCTCATCGTTGGAGCAGAGCAGCAGGGGGCGAGCGACAGGGAAACCAACAGAGGACAGAGCCTTCTGAACCCGGAACTCCCTGTCCACCTTCACACACACACACACACACACACACACACACACACACACACACACACACACACACACACACACACACACACAATACAAAAGTAACTATCACATCAACACAGGCACTTGGCATAAAAGAGCTGGTATAAGCTTGTATATAATAAATCTCAGATAGTGGTTAAAATAGATCATGTATTTATTCTCACTCCCTGGAACCCCTGCAGGACAGCTTCAGTACTACAACTACAACAAAGTACTGTGCCTTTAAGTACTACGACTAGAAGAACCATGACTATAGTTACAACAACTACAGTACTACAGTACAGGACCGTAACGACTACAATCACTATCACCATAAGTACTCCTCATAGTGAAGTGTTGTTATATTCAGTACTGAACCCGGCCCGGACCCACCCTGTGCGCCCCGGGGAGCAGGGACCCCGGGGGTCTCTTCCTGAGGACGAGGCTCTCCGCGGGGGTCCGCACCAGGAAGGTGGGGTTGGACTGGCCGGAGCTGGAACCACAACACACACATTATGAGTGAAAGGTGAACCAGCGAGTCCACCACACACACACGCACACACACACACACACACACACACACACACACACACACACACACACACACACACACACACACACACACACACACACACACACACACACACACACACACACACAGTTTATACGGTAGTTTTAAAACAATGTCGGTCTCATATTGACTGTATTGTACCGGCGGCTGTTCATTTGGGACCTACCTGTACTGTCGGACGGTGAGGCGATCGCTCACTTGAACCTTCAACTTTCCGGACAGATACTTCTGCAGCCGAGGAACACTGAATTTGTGTTCTTCCCGCACCGCAGTCAGCTGGTCCTCCATGTCTCAGAGAGGTTAATGATCTCTGGGTGGATTGCAACTCCTTCTCTGATAACTAGTTGAACCTGAACGCACACGCACGCATGTACGCGCGCACACACACACACACACACACACACACACACACACGCACACACGCACACACGCACACACGCACACGCGCTTTACATACGGTTTTCACGGTAGTTTAAAACAATTTCGGTCTTTTATTATATAATTCGTTAGTTCTCCGTGGAGTTAGACCCAATACAAACACAGAGGCGATGTCACTAGGAACCTTTGAGTCCCGGCGCTGGGTTCCCACCCGGACCTTGTTGACAAGAACACCGTGCGTCACCCGGGTTTGGTCGACGTGTCTCAGCAGAAGAAGCCGGTCATCATGTCCACCGTGGAGGAGCTGAAGCTGCGGGTCCGGGAGCTGGAGAACGAGCTGATCCGATGTCGGCAGAAGTGTTCTGGAGCCGAGCAGCCGCTCAGAGAGAAGATCCACACCATGAGCGCGGAGGTGGTGGACTCGAACCCCTACAGGTACACTCCCATCTGGTCTCCGACTCCAACCCGTACAGGTACACTCCCATCTGGTCTCAGACTCCAACCCGTACAGGTACACTCCCATCTGGTCTCAGACTACAGGTACACCCCCATCTGGTCTCAGACTACAGGTACACCCCCATCTGGTCTCAGACTACAGGTACACCCCCATCTGGTCTCAGACTCCAACCCCTACAGGGACCCTCTCCTCTGGCCTCAGTCTGGCTGTCCTTGTTGGGGTCGGTTTGTTTGGCTCAGGAGGTACAGCGGTTTGGCTTGTGACTGGGAGGTTGCTGGTTCGATCCCCGGCTCCTCCTAGCTAGATGTGTCGAGGTGTCCCTAGTAGGCAAGACACCTCACCCTGACTGCTCCTGACGAGCCGGCTGTCGCCCTGCGTGGCTGACTCCGCTGTTGGTGTGTGAATGTGTGTCTGATGAACCATTGTGAGTCGCTTTGGATAACCGCGTCTGCTAAATGCCCTGAAATGTAAAATGTTAAAATGGAGTCAGATGTGAAATCCGGTGTGACATCCGATGTCAGGCCCGCGGTCTACTCTGGGTGTTAAACACGCACACTGTCTTTGTTCTCCAGTCGCCTGATGGCTCTGAAGAGGATGGGCATCGTTCAGGACTATGAGGTACTGCAGCTGGCCAGGGTTATTTATTTATTTATTTATTTATCCATTATATTATTACTTATCTATCAGCTGAATGTTCCGCTGACGTCTTCGCGTGTTCACAGAAAATCCGGAGCTACGCGGTGGCCGTGGTGGGCGTGGGCGGAGTGGGCAGCGTCACGGCAGAGATGCTCACTCGGTGTGGCATCGGTAAGGTAATGACACCTTTAACCTGATCGGTAATGATGACACCTTTAACCTGATCGGTAATGACACCTTTAACCTGATCGGTAATGATGACACCTTTAACCTGATCGGTAATGATGACACCTTTAACCTGATCGGTAATGATGACACCTTTAACCTGATCGGTAATGACACCTTTAACCTGATCGGTAATGATGACACCTTTAACCTGATCGGTAATGATGACACCTTTAACCTCATCGGTAATGACACCTTTAACCTGATCAGTAATGACACCTTTAACCTGCTCGGTAATGATGACACCTTTAACCTGATCGGTAATGACACCTTAACCTGCTCGGTAATGATGACACCTTTAACCTGATCGGTAATGATGACACCTTTAACCTGATCGGTAATGATGACACCTTTAACCTGATCAGTAATGATGACACCTTTAACCTGATCGGTAATGACACCTTTAACCTGCTCGGTAATGATGACACCTTTAACCTGCTCGGTAATGATGACACCTTTAACCTGATCGGTAATGATGACACCTTTAACCTGATCGGTAATGACATCTTTAATCTGATTGATGACACCTTTAACCTGCTCGGTAATGATGACACCTTTAACCTGATCGCTAATGACACCTTTAACCTGATTGATGATGACACCTTTAACCTGATCGGTAATGATGACACCTTTAACCTGATCGGTAATGACACCTTTAACCTGATCGGTAATGACACCTTTAACCTGATTGATGATGACACCTTTAACCTGATTGATGATGACACCTTTAACCTGATCGCTAATGACACCTTTAACCTGATTGATGATGACACCTTTAACCTGCTCGGTAATGATGACACCTTTAACCTGTAGGCCCTACACACTGCAGCTGCAGTCCTCGGTGTAGGGTGTAGTAGTGTGTAGTAGTGTGTAGGGTGTAGTAGTGTGTAGGGTGTAGTAGTGTGTAGGGTGTAGTAGTGTGTAGTAGTGTGTAGGGTGTAGTAGTGTGTAGGGTGTAGGGTGTAGTAGTGTGTAGGGTGTAGTAGTGTGTAGTAGTGTGTAGGGTGTAGTAGTGTGTAGGTCTGACGGTCTCTCCTCCCGTCTCCCCAGCTGCTGCTGTTCGACTACGACCGCGTGGAGCTGGCCAACATGAACCGACTGTTCTTCCAGCCGCACCAGGCGGGCATGAGCAAGGTGCAGGCCGCTGAGCACACACTCAGGTACAACGCCTCGCTGCTCGCGCTACCGAGGATCACGTTGACCGAGTGCTCAGGCACCGTAGGATCAGGGTGTTCATTTGGTCGTCACTGTTGGGATCGTGTTATTAATGTGTTCATCACTAGACCGTAGCCGTAGCTCTGTTCGCTAGCTTGATCATGTTCATGTGGTCATCAGTTTGTCATGTTATTCATGCTGTGATGGACCTGAGTTCCTCTGGCTGTTAGATGGTGTTAGAGGCTGTATCCTTGAGGCTTTAGAGGCTGTATCCTTGAGGCTTTAGAGGCTGTATCCTTGAGGCTTTAGGGGCTGTATCCTTGAGGCTTTAGAGGCTGTATCCTTGAGGCTTTAGAGGCTGTATCCTTGAGGCTTTAGAGGCTGTATCCTTGAGGCTTTAGAGGCTGTATCCTTGAGGCTTTAGAGGCTGTATCCTTGAGGCTTTAGAGGCTGTATCCTTGAGGCTTTAGTTGGCTTTAGTTCCTTGCGTTGCAGTACAGAATACAGGGTTTGGTTCTGAGCGTTCCTCTCCTCTCTCACAGGAACATCAACCCAGACGTGACCTTCGAGACCCACGACTACAACATCACCACCCTGGACAACTTCAACCACTTCATGGAGCGAATCAGGTACAGCCACACCCCCACCACACCTCGGCCCCGCCCCCCACGTAACTGATGGTGTGTGTGTGTGAGAAGGTGAGGGGTTAGAGGCTGAATGACAGATGTGTTTGTGTGTGCGTGGGAGGGTGGGTTAATGGTGAGGGAGGAGTGAGAGGGTTAGAGGGTGAATAACGTGTGTGTGTGTGTGTGTGTGTGTTTCAGTCATGGGGGGCTGGAGGAGGGGTCCCCCGTCGATCTGATTCTGAGCTGCGTGGACAACTTTGAGGCCCGGATAGCCATCAACACGGTCCGTCAATCAATACCTCACGGATCAATACCTCATGGATCAATACCTCATGGATCAATACCTCATAGATCAACAGCTCATAGATCAATACCTCATAGATCAATAGCTCATGGATCAATACCTCATGGATCAATACCTCATAGATCAATACCTCATAGATCAATACCTCATAGATCAATACCTCATAGATCAATACCTCATAGATCAACACCTCATGGATCAATAGCTCATGGATCAATACCTCATAGATCAATACCTCATAGATCAACAGCTCATAGATCAATACCTCATAGATCAATACCTCATAGATCAATACCTCATGGATCAATGCCTCATAGATCAACAGCTCATAGATCAATACCTCATAGATCAATAGCTCATAGATCAATACCTCATAGATCAATAGCTCATGGATCAATACCTCATAGATCAATAGCTCATGGATCAATACCTCATAGATCAATAGCTCATCAATAGCTCAGTCAGCTCATCAATAGCTCAGAGATCACTAGCTCATAGTTAGATATGTCATAGATAGTCGTATCGATGTTGTATTCACACGTGTTATACATGCTGTGATACATGTATCACTACGTGTAGTGACACATGTTATACATGCTGTGATACGTGTAGTGACATATGTTATACATGCTGTGATACGTGTAGTGACACATGTTATACATGCTGTGATACGTGTAGTGATACATGTTATACATGCTGTGATACATGTATCACTACATGTAGTGACACATGTTATACATGCTGTGATACGTGTAGTGATACATGTTGTTCCTGTGACTGTGACAGGCGTGTAACGAGCTGGGCCAGGTGTGGATGGAGTCGGGCGTCAGTGAGAACGCTGTGTCGGGACACATCCAGCTCATCATCCCCGGGGAGACCGCCTGCTTCTCTGTACGCGCACACACACACACGCGCACACACACGCACACACACACATAGACACACACCATGGACGCACGCACGCACACACCACGCACGCACACGCATATACACAGACGCACTCACACACACATGCACACACACATACAGACACACACACGCACACACACACATAAGGCCCTATGTGCCACGAGGCTCTTGGCGGACAGGTAACATACAGATGCACACACACACACACACATAGACCACGCAAACACACACACACACACACACACACACCTCTACCCTGGGTCCCCCTTCGTTGTGTAACCGTGTTACCCAGTTGTATGAGTGTGTGGCTGTCTTGACCCTTGACCCCGTGCCCCCTGCTGTGACAGTGCGCCCCCCCCCTGGTGGTGGCGGCCAACATCGACGAGAAGACCCTGAAGAGGGAGGGGGTGTGTGCGGCCAGCCTGCCCACCACCATGGGCGTGGTCGCCGGCATCCTGGTGCAGAACGTACTCAAGTGAGTCTTTACCTTCATCATCATCCTTTATCTATCATCTATCATCTCTATCATCTAACATCTCTATCATCTACCATCATCATCTATCATCTATCATCTACCATCATCATCCTTCATCTACCATCTAGCATCTATCATCTACCATCTCTATCATCTACCATCATCATCCTTCATCTATCATCTATCATCTACCATCATCATCCTTCATCTACCATCTATCATCTACCATTTATCATCTCTATCATCTACCATCTATCATCCTTCATCTACCATCTATCATCTACCATTTATCATCTCTATCATCTACCATCATCATCCTTCATCTACCATCTATCATCTCTCTATCATCTACCATCTACCATTTATCTACCACCTACCATCTACCATTTATCTATCATCTACCATCTATCATTTATCTATCATATACCGTCTATCATCTACCATTTATCTATCATCTACCATCTATCATTTATCATTTATCTGTCATCTATCATTTATCTATCATCTACCATCATCATTGTTTATCTTTTATCATTCATTTATCGATTATCAATTATCTCGCATTTATCATTAATCATTTATCCGATGGCTATCATTTTTCAATTATCTTCTATCTTTTATCATTTAATCATTTATATATGATCTACCATATTATCAGTAATCAATCTTTTATCATTAATCTATTTTATGTATAATTTATCTATCAATTATCCTTAATCTATCACGTACAATTAATCTATAATCTATCGGATGGCTATCATTAATCTTTAATGTATCGGTGGTTGATCTATATTTTGTAACTCAACTATAATTCATCCATGGTCACTCCTCCAGGTACCTGCTGAAGTTCGGCGTGGTGAGCCACTACCTGGGCTACAACGCCATGCAGGACTTCTTCCCCAAGATGTCCATGAGGCCCAACCCCCACTGCGACCACAGCCACTGCAGGAGGCAGCAGGCCGAGTACCAGGTGGGCTGAGACCGCTTCACACTGGTTCACACTGGTTCACACTGGTTCACACCGGTTTACACTGGGTCACACTGGTTCACACTGGGTCACACTGGTTCACACCGGTTTACACTGGTTCATACTGGTTCACACTGGGTCACACTGGGTCACACTGGGTCACACTGGTTCACACTGGTTCACACTGGGTCACACTGGGTCACACTGGTTCACACTGGTTCACACTGGTTCACACTGGTTCACACTGGGTCACACTGGTTCACACTGGTTCACACTGGGTCACACTGGGTCACACTGGTTCACACTGGTTCACACTGGTTCACACTGGGTCACACTGGTTCACACTGGTTCACACTGGGTCACACTGGTTCACACTGGGTCACACTGGTTCACACTGGTCATTCATCCATCACTTATTAGAGACAGGTCATTAAGGAGCATGGAGGGGTTAGACAGGTCATTAAGGAGCAGGTAGGGGTTAGACAGGTCATTAAGGAGCAGGTAGGGGTTAGACAGGTCATTAAGGAGCAGGTAGGGGTTAGACAGGTCATTAAGGAGCAGGTAGGGGATAGACAGGTCATTAAGGAGCAGGTAGGGGATAGACAGGTCATTAAGGAGCAGGTAGGGGATAGACAGGTCATTAAGGAGCAGGTAGGGGTTAGAGAATACAGAGACAGGTCACTGTAAAATGTTGTGGTATTTTTGTTTAAGGGAGGTGTGTGTGTGTGTGTGTGTGTGTGTGTGTGTGTGTGTGTGTGTGTGTGTGTGTGTGTGTGTGTGTGTGTGTGTGTGTGTGTGTGTGTGTGTGTGTGTGTGTGTGTGTGTGTGTGTGTGTGCAGAGGAGAGAGGCGGAGCAGCCCAGAGAGGAGGTGCTGGAGGTCGAGGAGGAGGTCGTCCATGAGGAGAACGACTGGGGTATTTATAATTATATCCCACCATATATATAATGTACCTTTTACAATAATACCGTATTATATACTATATACCATAATCGTGTGTGTGTGTGTGTGTGTGTGTGTGTGTGTGTGTGTGTGTGTGTGTGTGTGTGTGTGTGTGTGTGTGTGTGTGTGTGTGTGTGTGTGTGTGTGCACAGGTATAGAGGTGGTGTCGGAGGTGACGGAGGAGGAGCTGAAGGAGTCCTCCGGGCCCGTCCCAGACCTCCCAGAGGGCATCACTGTAGCCTACACCCTCCCTGCTCAGAAGGTCAGGGTGCTGCTGAACCTCCTCACAACTCTTCATCGTCCCGCTGGCTTTAACCGGCTCGCTTTTTTGGGTTCCTCGGGATTCGTACTCCTGCTTGAGGTTTAAGCTGCTTGGTCCAAGCTGCTTGTTTTAAGATGCTTGGTTTCGGTTCCTCGGCGTTCAGTCATGCTTGGGATTTAAGCTGCTTGGTTTTTTTGGTTCCTCGGGATTCATAATGGTGCTTTATGTTTAAGCTGCTTGGTCTAAGCTGCTTGGTCTAAGCTGCTTGGTTTAAACTGCTTTGTTCGGTTCCTCAGGATTTATAATCATGCTTGAGGTTTAAGCTGCTTGTTCTAAGCTGCTCCGTTGGGTTCCTCAGGATTTATAATCTTGCAAGAGGTTTAAGCTGCTTGGTTTAAGCTGCTTGGTCTAAGCTGCTTGTTCTAAGCTGCTCTGTTGGGTTCCTCAGGAATCATGCAAGAGGTTTAAGCTGCTTTATTTAAGCTGCTTGGTCTAAGCTGCTTGTTCTAAGCTGCTCCGTTGGGTTCCTCAGGATTTATAATCTTGCAAGAGGTTTAAGCTGCTTGGTTTAAGCTGCTTGGTCTAAGCTGCTTGTTCTAAGCTGCTCTGTTGGGTTCCTCAGGAATCATGCAAGAGGTTTAAGCTGCTTGGTCTAAGCTGCTTGTTCTAAGCCGCTCCGTTGGGTTCCTCAGGATTCGGCTGAAGGAGCGATGGTGCAGGAGACGGAGGAGAGCCTGGAGGAGCTGATGGCCCGCATGAAGCAGATCTGAAGCTAGCCGCCAGAAGCTAACGGCTAGCTGCTAGCATCGACCGCCCCTTCCTGACCGCCTGGAGCATGCCCCCATGGCTAACCTCGTTAGCATTCCCCCAGAGCGCCCACAGCACTTCTAGAGGAACGTCGTCTAGAAGCAGCTTGCTGAGCTTACTAGCATCGTCCATAATGACTTCCGGCAGAGCTAAAGCCAGTAACATGACACAGGTAACATATAGGTGCTCTTAATGCTAATATCATAACCTCTGTTCAGTGTTTTGTTCATGGAGATCTACTTCTGTAACATCACATCATCAAACGTCTTTCAATAAAATATTTATTTGATGGAACTCGTTTTCCAAAACTGCATATACATTTTTTTTTTTTTACATGATGGATACACTGATACAAAAACATGATCACAGTATACTTATGACTTATCGTACGGTAACAACATGAAACCGTACCGTAATAGTGAAGCTAACGCGGCACTTCAAACACGATTCATTATAAAAAAAGGACGACAGTTTATTTGGCATAAGGCAGTGAAGCCCAGAGACTAGCAGCACACGTCCCTGAACAAAGAAGACTGAATAGTGCAGACTGAGTAGTGCGTAGGGGGACCCTGGTGATCCATCCACTACTAGTTACTTTTAGTTCGTTACCTCACGGTTACTTCAGTCTTTCCTTTCCGTTAGTTACTAGTTACTTTATAGGTACCTCTCAGTATGACCATTCACTACTAATACCTTACCTCTGTCAGTCTATTCAGTACTAGTTACTTTAGTTACTTTATAGGTCAGTTACTTCATTCAGTCCATTCTGTACTAGTTACTTTAGTTACTTTATAGGTCAGTTACTTCATTCAGTCCATTCTGTACTAGTTACTTTAGTTACTTTATAGGTCAGTTACTTCATTCAGTCCATTCTGTACT
>NW_028179070.1:0-10822 GCF_964030765.1 Micromesistius poutassou | reverse complement strand
AACACGTTTCAATGTTAAGTGAACGTGGAGACGCGAATCGGGCGAATTTTTTTTTCGCCGATACGCGCGACAAGATTTGATTGACAGCGCGAAATTTTTCCACGTGAACGGCGAGCGCGTTCACGTGGATTCGCGCCGCGAATAAAGTTAAAATATTTCAACTTCTTCGCGGCATTCGCGTTGAAACAGCCAATCAGCGTTCACTCCCTGTGGGTAACGTGGGTGAAGTAACGTAAAACAGCCAATCAGCGTTCACTCCCTGGGTGACGTCACGTAACAGCCAATCAGTTCACTCCCTGGGTGAAGTAACGTAAAACAGCCAATCATCGTTCAACCGTTCAGTGAACCGCAGCTTGGAGGAGAAAGTGATTGTTGCCGTTTGCGACTCCCGCTCTATATCTACATATAATATATAAATATCTATATCATATAATATATACGATATATATAATATCACGGCACAAAGCGGTGTGCGCCTCCGGATTATATTATTAACCCATAAACGACGGGCTCTCCCTCTTCCACAACAGGTACAGACACACATCTCGGCCATGGTTGATGAGAATGAATTGGCATGAATGACCGTTGCCAGGCAAAAAAAAAATTTGCCCCGCGAATGCACACAAAAATGCACAGCGACAGATTATGATTTGTCGCGCGGCAACATTCGCCTATTCGCGCGAAATGGGACAAAGTGCGGTGTGAACACACAGTTATACTTTGCCTAATTTCCTTACAAAGACAAATGGGACCGGGGAACTAAGTTTTAACTTAATATTTGCCTTGTAGAATTCAGCAAGATTAAAAGTGCAAATATATCAATAAAAATTGGGAATTATACACAAGTTAACATTCAATTAAATTTTATTTATAGAGCGCCAAAACATTACATGTCTCACGGCGCTTTACAGAGTATTGAACATTCAGAGAGAGCCCATGAGTAACAGCGGTGAGGAAAAACTCCCTAGAATTGGAGATACATATAGGAAGAAACCTCGAGCAGATCCACGACTCGAGGGCCTGACCCATCTGCCTAGGGTCAGTTACAGGGCAGTGAGGTTTGTATACATGATAAATGAATAGGTTAGTTAGGTGTAGAGAATAGAACATGGTGTTTAGAGCCACCTGGGGTGTATGTTACAAAGAGGTGGGATGGTTACCTAACCAGTATGATAATGCATGAATCCCATTTAGTGTCAGAAAGTTCAAATAGTCTAGTGTAGGGATGAATTGTCATAGGGATTAGGAATTGTCATAGGGCAGTAGTGGATCGCTAGGCAGCGCAGGCCAGGAATCCGGTCAAGGGGACAGCAACAGGCGATGGTAGGGCAGTCATAGGGATGGGACTTCAGGTGCGATGAGGGCCAAATACAAGGATGGCTGATGACTGGTAATGGCTTACCTCACAAGTGAGGTAAGGGGGAAGAGATATATATAGAGTGGGTTAGTATTGCTATACGTTTCATGATGGTTAGTATTAAGTGTATCAATGGTACTATATAGTGTTACACTATAGCGAGAAACGGCAAGAAATGTTATATATTGATAATATGATTTATCAAGTCTCAGTTCATAGCCGGGTGAACACATAGTTCAACAGTAATCCCAAAAAATACCCCATTCCAGTTGTCAGGTAAGTGTGGCAGGACCTTTTCCTGTTTATCACACATTTCACGAAGGTGGGCTACACAAAATTGGGTTGGAAAGCTAGACTAGCTATACTGTATAGCCACTGTCCATCTGATTGTCTAGTTAGCTAATATCATCATACGTGCTTTTACTGGCTTGATAATCGCTGCTATGGTTAAGGTTAGGGTTAGAGATAAGGATAAGGGTGAGGATGTGGATAAGGGTGAGGATTAGGGTAAGGTTGGGGGTGAGGGTAAGGGAGGCGGGCGGTTAGGGTATAGGGGAGGGGAGAGGTTAGGGTTAGGGGGGGGGGGGGGGGGGAGGTATGAGTAAAGGAGGGGAGGGAACAGGGGAGGGGGAGGTAAGGGTGTATGGGGGGAGGATGGAGGTCAGGGTATAGAGGGGGGACGTTAGGATATAGGGGAGGGGAGAGGTAACCTTACCTCATTAGGGTAACATGCATGTGTATAATAAAAATTACCATACAACAAGCCACACAACCAGGTCATTTTAAATGATTTTATATCATAAAACATCAGTATACATTTAACATATACAGTATACATACAACATCTGTGCGCACAGTGAAACAATTCTGGGATGTGATTAAAAAAAACAATGGTTCATCGTGAGACCATCTGACCCTAACTGTCCCTAACACTGAACCATGAGGAACCCGCGAAGGAACCCTTGAGAAACAAGGAACCCTTGACAACCCGTGACTTAAGTCACGTCCTGCGAGGTAGAAGTTGCATCTGAAGTCTCCACCGTCCAGCTCCGACGAGGCGCCGTCGGTGGGTCACTGAAATGTAGCAAGAGGAAAAACACAAATCGTTAGCCTCGTAGCATAATCTATGTTGCTAGCCATAGGCCAACAATGTCAATGAGGCTACCAATGTCGATTACACTATGAGGCTACCATGTTGATTACACTATGGGGCTACCAATGTCAATTATGCTACAATATCAATTATACTATGAGGCTAATGATATAGATAACTCTATGAGGCTAGCGATGTTGATTATGCTATGAGGCTAACAATACCCATTATGCTATGAAGCTAACGATATCCATTATGCTATGAAGCTAACTATATCCATTATGCTAGGAGGCTAACGATGTCCAGCTAGGCGGCTAACCAGATTCCGGGTCTCCCTCCAGATAGGTGGCTCCATAATTTTGTCCATGATTTTTTTAGTTAATATAATTTGTGTTGAAGAAAATACTTTTGT
Organism: Micromesistius poutassou; assembly: GCF_964030765.1. Classification (NCBI taxonomy): domain Eukaryota; kingdom Metazoa; phylum Chordata; class Actinopteri; order Gadiformes; family Gadidae; genus Micromesistius; species Micromesistius poutassou. The sequence goes on along the minus strand of NW_028179070.1, from coordinate 7,960 downwards.
TTTGAGAATTCTACACTAGAAACACATTGGTAGTAGTTTATTATTCTTCGGACACCTTGTTTAAATAATTCTGAATCAAATAAAATTTTAAACTTCAACATGAAACATGCACACACTTGGGAATTTGTAATTCAGGAATATAGTAAAACATTCTGTGAATTGAACAGCATAGCTCTGGTGGTGAAACGATGTAAAAAAAAACCTGTTGGTATTAACCTTCCAAAGACTTGAGCAGTCCCATCGTAGTCCTCGTCTCGCTCCTGGTGGGTCGTCAGCTTCATCTGTTCACAATACAAACACACATTAAAAGGGTGATGTTACGTCACCAGGTGTGAGTGTGACCAGCTGTTACGTTTTAGTTGTGTTTTAGTGTCCACCTTGATGTACGCTGGATAAACTATAGTAGTAGTAGCAGCTGATTACTTCAAATCACTGCTTTGGCTAAAATTCACAGAATGAAAAATCGGAAGGAAAAACTAGTGAAGACCCTCTACGATCGTTTGAAATAATTAAAAAGAACCTCCAGGTGTCAAGTGTTTGGTGATGGTTACCCTCCGGTCCCCAGTCTCCGGTCCAGCCTGGTGCCCCATTCCTGGTCCAGGGGGATCTGGATACCCTCTGGTCCAGCCTGGTGCCCCATTCCTGGTCCAGGGGGATCTGGATACCCTCTGGTCCAGCCTGGTGCCCCATTCCTGGTCCAGGGGGATCTGGATACCCTCTGGTCCAGCCTGGTACCCCATGCCTGGTCTAGGGGATCTAGTTACCCTACATTATAATTAAGTGCGAGAAAAGCACTAGACACATAATCATCATCTTTATTCTTATTATTCTTATTATTATCATTATCCACCCTGGTGACCCATACCTGGTCCAGTGGGATCTGGTCACCTGCTGGTCCTCAGCCTCTGGTCCACCCTGGTCCAGGAGATCCTGTGAAGTCAGACAGCATCCTTATAGACCCGTGCACATCGCGGTCTCGAATCTAACTACCAACCCCCCCGCAGGAGCCCCTTACCTTGAGCTGGAACGACGATGGAGATCTTGGGTGCTTTGGTCGTCTTGTTGCAAAATACAGCCAACAGACTTACCTTGAGCAGATCTAGTAGTTTGTTGCTGTTGGTTCATGTACAAATAATTGACTATACATTTCATATCCCCCCATTTAGCAAATAATTCCCACCCATAAACAAGGCTGACAACAGTACAAAATAACAAACTGTTCTCATGCCTTTTGTCTACTTCCTTACTACTCTCTAAAACATTGCATGCACATCGCACGAGTGTTGCCTTACTGATCAGGGTGTGATCTGAGTGACCAGAGATGCATGCTGGGATACTGTGCCATCTGACGCCTACAGTTCTGTAGAGGTTCCCCCTCAGGAGAAACCAAGTTTTCAAAAGGCTGTCGTGACATCAGTTACATGACCTGGAACGTCCGTCAAGACCGTGACAGGGACTCCCCAAGGAGAAACGCCAAAGGGTAGGCTGTGAGGCTCCCCCTCTCGGCGACTAGAATACAACAGCTCTTACAGGAGAGAATCATGGCGCACATTTCAACGTTCCTCTTCATAGACCTTCAAGCCCCAGTGAGGCTTTCTTCACCTCTTCTGAAGAGCACAACTGCAGCTCGACAGGGACGCTAGTTGGGATGTTTCAGATTCAGCCCGAGAAAGACTTGGATCTCAGGGCAGGAGTACAGGAGATCTAGAGGGCTTGCCAGCAGTCCATCATGTTGAGGTTAGGTAGTGAAGCCACGTTGCAGAATGTTTCATCTTCAGTTAGTTCGTTGGTTGGTTTCTCATACGATTTCTGTCCATTCGGAATGCCGTTAGTCCATCATCCATTGTACCAAGTAGCCATTGTCGCTTCCCATTGTTTGCATGATTCAGTCACTACAGTCCAAGCTGCATGACACTCAAGTCATCCTGTCCAGTGTGTAGAAGGTCGAATTGAGATCCAGATGCTAGATTGCTCCAGGCTCTTGCTGTATTGAACACACACTGTTATCCTCTTTGATTTAGGCCACAGACTTGAGTCATCAGAAACATCTGACCAAATGACACTCAAGGGTGTTTCAGGAAGAGTAGCATCATCCTATAGCTGAAAAATTAAAATGTTCAGGTAATACAAGCCAAGTAGAAGTAGAAAAATTTCCCCTCACACATGTGGTGCCCAGTACCAGGTTAAAGATTGCCCCTCTCACACTTAGTGCCCCATGCCAGGGCAACGATTGCCCCTCTCACACTTAGTGCCCCATGCCAGGGCAACGATTGCCCCTCTCACACTTAGTGCCCCATGCCAGGGCAACGATTGCCCCTCTCACACTTAGTGCCCCATGCCAGGGCAACGATTGCCCCTCTCACACTTAGTGCCCCATGCCAGGGCAACGATTGCCCCTCTCACACTTAGTGCCCCATGCCAGGTTAAATATTGCCCCTCACATGAAGTAGTGCCCCATGCCATGCAAAGATTGCCCCTCACACACTTAGTACCCCATGACATGCAAAGATTGACCAGTACCAGGTTAAAGATCACACCTCTTTATTTTCAGTTATTAGATTGTGTATTTACACAAACAATGACAATACTCAAAGGAATACAAAGCCAAACGAGAGGAGAGACCAGTGGAGGGTTTGTAGGTCTTTGAGAGAGGAGAGACCAGTGGTGGGTTTGTAGGTCTTTGAGAGAGGAGAGACCAGTGGAGGTTTTGACAGAGACCAGCGGTGGCTTTGTAGGTCTTTGAGAGACGAGACCAGTGGAGGGTTTGACGGAGAGACCAGTGGAGGTTTTGTAGGTCTTTGAGAGACCAGTGCTGGGTTTGACGGAGAGACCAGTGGAGGTTTTGTAGGTCTTTGAGGAGAGACCAGTGGAGGTTTTGTAGGTCTTTGAGGAGAGACCAGTGGAGGTTTTGTAGGTCTTTGAGGAGAGACCAGTGGTGGGTTTTTAGGTCCTTGAGAGAGGAGAGACCAGCGGAGGTTTTGACAGAGAGACCAGCGCTGGGTTTGTAGGTCTTTGAGAGACGAGACCAGTGGCGGGATTGACGGAGAGACCAGTGCTGGGTTTGTAGGTCTTTGAGAGACCAGTGCTGGGTTTTACGGAGAGACCAGTGGAGGTTTTGTAGGTCTTTGAGGAGAGACCAGTGGTGGTTTTTAGGTCCTTAAGAGAGGAGAGACCAGCGCTGGGTTTGTAGGTCTTTGAGACGAGACCAGTGGCGGGATTGACGGAGAGACCAGTGCTGGGTTTGTAGGTCTTTGAGAGACGAGATACCAGTGCTGGGTTTGTAGGTCTTTGCGCCCTGCCCTTCACAAAGAAAAGGGAACTCTTCCCGGGGCTCCCGCCAGCTTCTCCGGGGTCGTTTGCGTTACCGCACTGGACGCCTCGCGGCGCCTATCTCCGCCTCTCCAGATTTGGGAATCTGAACCCGACTCCCTTTCGATCGACCGGGGGCGACGGAGGCCATCGCCCCGCAGAGACGAGAGACCAGTGGAGGGTTTGTAGGTCTTTGAGAGGAGAAACCAGTGGTGGGTTTGTAGGTCTTTGAGAGGAGAAACCAGTGGTGGGTTTGTAGGTCTTTGAGAGAAGAGAAACCAGTGGTGGGTTTGTAGGTCTTTAAGAAGAGACCAGTGGTGGGTTTGTAGGTCTTTAAGAGAAGAGAAACCAGTGGTGGGTTTGTAGGTCTTTGAGAGAAGAGAAACCAGTGGTGGGTTTGTAGGTACTTGAGAGCGGAGAGACCAGTGGAGGGTTTGACGGAGAGACCAGTGGTGGGGGGGCTAGGGCTTCAAAGCGTACGGAGGGAAACGTTGGAACGTGCTCTGTGGTTCTCAGGTGCAGGAACCAGGTTGAGTTCTAGTTGCTGAGAGGGACAGCCCTCACATCTCGCCCCCTGGTGTGTCTCCTTGAGGAGTCCCTGTCTCCATCCTGAAGAACATTCCAGTTCATGTAACTGACGTGACGACGGCCTCTTAAACACTAGGTTCCCCTGAGGGGGAACGTCTACACAACTGAAGGCCTCAAACAGCGCAGAACCCTAGCATGCATCTCTGGTCAGTCAGTCACACACCCTTATCAGTAGGACAACACACATGGGATGTGATGCAATGATGAGGAATGTAGTAGGAAAGTGGACGGATAAAGTATCTTCTAGGGACGAATGAGAGGCATGAGAACGGGGGGGGGGGGGAAGAGAGAGAGAGAGAGAGAGAGAGAGAGAGAGAGAGAGAGAGAGAGAGAGAGAGAGAGAGAGAGAGAGAGAGAGAGAGAGAGACTGAAGGATCAGGTCCAGAGAGGGGGGCGGGGCAGGGCCTACGTGGGGCGGGGCAGGGCCTACGTGGGGCGGGGCAGGGTCTACGTGGGGCGGGGCAGGGCCTACGTGGGGCGGGGCAGGGCCTACGTGGGGTGGGGCCTGAGAACCGGTTCAAACTAAACGCTGTCAGCCCCACAGCATTAAAAGAAAATGTTGTGACTTACAGTTCGCAGTTTCTTCTTCTTCGTGGTTCGATCGGGATACTCACAGAATCTGTTTCTTCTTCTTGAGCTGTGAAGGAGAGCAACGAGATTAGTTTTACGGCTTGTGTGGCTGTGTTTTAATTAGTGATTAATCCAATAAATCCAAATAAGTTATTAAAATAAGTTATTTTTCCCATCCAACTACGACGGTAACCGAGTGCGGAGTCATTGTGTGACGTCATGGCCCCGCCCCCCTACGTCTTCCGCCGCCAACTCCGTCATGGAGTCATTGATAAATATCTGCAGCCGCGTCACCCGGCGAAAAATATCAATTAACTCAATTAAAAACAGCTTACGACGACATACATCCAGAACTACTATTACTCAACTTATCAAGTAGGCCTAGAGTAAAAAACAATTAAGATAAATTATAAATAAATGTCCTACTCACAGCAGGTCCGGATGTAGCGGGCCGTTTTACTTCAAAAAGTGTTCGTTAACCCGACGGTCAACCTGGAAAACCAAAGGACCAGACGGATCATTAGTTACTTTTATAACTTGAACCGGGCGTTTCTAACCATGTTTCGGTTAAACTACTAAAATAACGTAAATATTAACCGTGTAATGGAGACAGCTCAACGTCTTTTTCAATCTAACCTGTTTGATGTGGTGGAGTCAACAGCTGACTGAGCGCGAGCAGCAGCACAGTGAGGCTCAATGGAGACGCAGCGCGATCCGCACCGAGACCCGCGAAATAATCAGCGAATAATCAGCGGAACTACATGCAGGTGTGCGCCGCCATAGATGTGTGTGTGTGTGTGTGTGTGTGTGTGTGTGTGTGTGTGTGTGTGTGTGTGTGTGTGTGTGTGTGTGTGTGTGTGTGTGTGTGTGTGTGTGTGTGTGTGTGTGTGTGTGTGTGTGTGTGTGTGGGTGGGTGGGTGGGTGGGTGGGTGTGGGTGGGTGGGTGGGTGGGTGGGTGGGTGGGTGTGGGTGGGTTTGGGTTACAAACTGTGGGTGTGTGTTTGGGTTTGTGCGTTTAAAAGGTGAACGATATGTGGATGAGTGGGAATAAATGGTATATATTATGTGGATGTGTGAGTGTGGTTTAAAACCATATGGAGTAGAGGAATACTGTTACTACCTAGAATTGTATGCTGATTGAAGTATGAAATTACACCGTATGATGGTGTATTTCCTTTTGTTGAAAATAATAAAAAATAATAAAATCAATCAGCTCAGATATTTATTGTCAAAGTGATGAACTTATCAAAACGTACAGAAATCCAAATGACACTAAATGTTTCAAATGACATTAATAAAAGAATAAATTATATTGTTACTTTAATATTCTTATATTGTATATTTGAACAGTGTTCCAATATATTTGTTACGATTCAAGACGGGAAGGACCCAAGCGCACGGCACGAGTAACAACAGACGAGAGAGGTATCAGTTGAACAGTTTATTAATCCACGGATGGTAACGGTTGGTGCTGGTGGTTGCATCCGTTGATGGTAATCCTGGCTCCACGGACCGGGTGGTCCGAACCGGGGTGGAGTGAGTCGGCTGGCAGCCGAACCGACAGCCACACCCGACGATCCGGTGGTGATGGTAACTCCGGCAGTAGAGCAGGCTTGAAGGGTGGTCGTGATGGTGATGGCTGGTAGGAAGACAAGAGTATCAGGAATGCGCAGACTAGAACACGAGGAAACTAGGAAACTAGGAATACCGGGTGAAGAATCAAGACGCTACTCAACATGGTAGAACAACTGACGATCTGGCGACGAGTGGTTGGAAGGCTGGGGTAGACATACAGGTGATCCTGATTGGAGACGACTGTCAGGTGCGGGTGATTAACGAGGCTGGTTCGGGAGACTGCGCTGGAATGCGCAGGCCACGCCCCCACACATGAACCACTGAGACCAACAGGAACAGACAAGACGGACAAGGAGCGAGACTAGCGGCAGCTAGGACCTGGCAGGAGAGACCGTGACAGGCTTGTTGTTAATATTTACAATACACTTCATTATCACAACACAACATTGTAAAATAATGTTGATGAACTATGACCAAACCAATGTTTTTATTGTCTTTAATCAGACGCCGTGTGCAGTGACCACAGCCGCCATTCGGCGCTTCTGTTGACGTCAGGAGACAAGATGGAGGCCGGTGTTGTGGCAGTTTGTACAGTTGGTGTTGTGGTGCTCCTGGTCTCTGGCGGGAAACCAGGCTGCAGCTACCGGGGCTTTCCAGAGCCAACCCTCAGCACACCATGTGACCCAGGCAGCCAATCAGGTCGCCCAGCCAGCCTGTCTCCAAACCAGTCAGATCAGTCCTGGGCCTTATTCACCCGGCAGCCATCTTGGTTCTACACGCTAGCTGGGTGGGGACTGGATGAGGATTTATACATTCTGTTATTTGATCTGCTGACAGATTATATCTCTGTTTTCATGATGTTAAAGCTATTTACACTTAGTATGATTGTGTTCATGTTGTATATCATAGGATATTATCAAATACTGAATAAATGAAAGGCTAAATACATATCTCAATTACCTAAAATCATGAATGCCATTAATAAATGTTTATGTAAATGTTTATGTATCACATGGCTTCTCTTTTTTTATAACTTAATATAATAATTTTGTATCATTAATTTCTGTATTTTTCTATTCAATTTCATGTTTTAAAATCAATTCGTTTATATTTGTCCATTTAACAACCTTTAATAATAAACCTAACCTCTAAACAAAGTATGTAAACCTAACCTAACGATTAGTATATTACATATATGTAGGCAAAACAATTTTTATGTATTTTATTGACAGAATAAAGTATATATGATCCAATTCCCCAAAGAACACAGAAAACACAACAAAGAGCATTAAAGCTAAAGCAGCCTAGCTCGATTGTGGTAGCCTATGTAGCAATGCAATTCTCTAGCTAGCAGAACTCTCAAATAATACATTTTAAGGAAACACATTAAATTATTGTTAAAATTATTGATTATTGTTTTAAAACTTGACAGAATCTCACTGTCCAAAATCTTGATTCAGAATCTTTAAACGTTATTTCAAACTTAAACATTACTAAACAATATATCATAATTAAAAGGTTATAAGATGAAGCAGTTAGAACCAAAACAAAATGGCCATCATGGCGAGGTCGTGTTGCCATGGTTTCCAAGCGTCAGTGAAAGATTGCAGGTTTAAGCCGGTGAGTTCATCAAATCTATCACAAATACAGAGATCTAACTGATTTACAATTCTTACGGATTGATGTTTTTTATCAAAATAAAGTTAATTATGAATGTTATTGTAATTAAGCAAATGTAGCATCTTTAGTTAGCTGAAGTCCCAAAACTGATTGTGAGGATTATAAATGAACAGCGATCCACTCCATCCTGGTTTAGGAAGCTGAACGTGAGAAGCCTCTTCATGATTTAACTTTGAACCTAAACAGTAAGGAAGCACAAGTCAGCATTAATCATTAAACACATTATCACTGTGATGAA
>NW_028179071.1:10000-18469 GCF_964030765.1 Micromesistius poutassou | reverse complement strand
CCTCCAATTGGTACTGGCCAAAGGATTTAAAGTACACTCATTCCAATTACAGGGCCTCGAAAGAGTCCTGTATTGTTATTTTTCGTCACTACCTCCACGTGTCGTGAATGGGTAATTTGCGCGCCTGCTGCCTTCCTTGGATGTGGTAGCCATTTCTCAGGCTCCCTCTCCGGAATCGAACCCTGATTCCCCGTTACCCGTTGTCACCATGGTAGGCACATAGAGTACCATCGAAAGTTGATAGGGCAGACATTCGAATGAGTCGTCGCCGCCGCGAGGGCGAGCGATCGGCCCAAGGTTATCTAGAGTCACCAAACAGGCCGGGGGCCACCACGCGGCAGCACCCCGCGCGGGTTTTAAGTCTGATAAATGCACGCATCCCCGAAGGTCAGCGCTCGTTTGCATGTATTAGCTCTAGAATTGCCACAGTTATCCAAGTAGCGGGTGAGCGATCAAAGGAACCATAACTGATTTAATGAGCCATTCGCAGTTTCACTTTTCCAGCCGTGTGGACTTATACATGCATGGCTTAAACTTTGAGACAAGCATATGCTACTGGCAGGATCAACCAGGATGGCCATAGACACCTTTTTGAGGGGCGTCGGACCGCACCTAACGACCGACAGGCCACGGCCCCGTAGCTGGACGGGGAACTGGGCAGCCTGTGGTGCGTCGTGCGAGGCGGGCCGCGCCGTACGTGGTCAGCACTCGCCGGGCGAGCTCACCGCTGTCACCACTCCGGCTTGGCACTCGACACTCAGGGTGGGCGCTGCACGTGGGGTTAGCCTGCACACAGCGCCCGGGGTACCGGGCTTTGAGAAACAATCGTACAGGCGGACCGTGGCTGTCAGGAGTAGAGTTGGACCCCCGTGTGGGTCAACCTATCCAGAACCACGGCCCACCCTCGTAAGACAACTGGGACAGACGGGTCTACTCGGCTACTCGCTTCGGTCGCACGACCGCCCTGAGGCGGAGGCACTGCTTTCGGGCACACGGTGTGAGGCACCCTTCATGTGGAACTATAGCCACAATGGGGCCCTCACTGGGGTGTGCCGCTTATGCAATTTCCGTCGAACGCTCCTCGTAAGGACGCGGGGCCTCCAGTCATCCTCTTGACTGTGCACCTACTGTCTCCGACCTATACTAGGATGGTGGTATGTCCTTCCAACACAGGGGTCAAACGTGTAGTAGGCGAAGCCCAGGGTTTTACAGGCTGCAGACTGCTATTTTTCTTGTTTTCGGTACCCCTGGTGTAAAAACTCGAAAATCCCAACCCATGGTAGACTAAAACCAACCCATGGTATACTAAAACCAACCCATGGTATACTAAAAGCTGCCCCTGGTAGACCACTGAGAAAAGACTCTGTCTGATTTTTGGATTTTTCTCTTTTTCCTCAAAATCAGACAGAGTCCCATAGTTAGTGCACCATGGGTTGCGTTTTTGCAGAATTACAGAAAAGACTCTGTTCAATTACCAAAAGACGTCCCATGGTAGCACAAATTTAAATTGAATTCATCCAGGCTTGGGGTCACTCACTACACTATTCAGTCCGACATGGTGAGCCTTTTCGGACTCACACGCGACGTGTTCCCCCTCCTCTGGAGGGTCCACAGGACCTCCAGGCTTGGGGTCACTCACTGCTCCACTCAGTCCGACATGGTGAGCCTTTTCGGACTCACACACGACGTGTTCCCCCTCCTCTGGAGGGTCCACAGGACCTCCAGGCTTGGGGTCACTCACTACACTATTCAGTCCGACATGGTGAGCCTTTTCGGACTCTCACGCGACGTGTTCCCCCTCCTCTGGAGGGTCCACAGGACCTCCAGGCTTGGGGTCACTCACTACACTATTCAGTCCGACATGGTGAGCCTTTTCGGACTCACACGCGACGTGTTCCCCCTCCTCTGGAGGGTCCACAGGACCTCCAGGCTTGGGGTCACTCACTACACTATTCAGTCCGACATGGTGAGCCTTTTCGGACTCTCACGCGACGTGTTCCCCCTCCTCTGGAGGGTCCACAGGACCTCCAGGCTTGGGGTCACTCACTACACTATTCAGTCCGACATGGTGAGCCTTTTCGGACTCACACACGACGTGTTCCCCCTCCTGTGGAGGGTCCTAAACACCTCCAGGCTTGGGGTCACTCACTACACTATTCAGTCCGACATGGTGAGCCGTGTCGGACTCACACGCGACGTGTTCCCCCTCCTCTGGAGGGTCCTAAAGACCTCCAGGCTTGGGGTCACTCACTACACTATTCAGTCCGACATGGTGAGCCGTTTCGGACTCACACGCGACGTGTTCCCCCTCCTCTGGAGGGTCCTAAAGACCTCCAGGCTTGGGGTCACTCACTACACTATTCAGTCCGACATGGTGAGCCGTTTCGGACTCACACGCGACGTGTTCCCCCTCCTCTGGAGGGTCCTAAAGACCTCCAGGCTTGGGGTCACTCACTACACTATTCAGTCCGACATGGTGAGCCGTTTCGGACTCACACGCGACGTGTTCCCCCTCCTGTGGAGGGTCCTAAACACCTCCAGGCTTGGGGTCACTCACTACACTATTCAGTCCGACATGGTGAGCCGTGTCGGACTCACACGCGACGTGTTCCCCCTCCTCTGGAGGGTCCTAAAGACCTCCAGGCTTGGGGTCACTCACTACACTATTCAGTCCGACATGGTGAGCCGTTTCGGACTCACACGCGACGTGTTCCCCCTCCTCTGGAGGGTCCTAAAGACCTCCAGGCTTGGGGTCACTCACTACACTATTCAGTCCGACATGGTGAGCCGTGTCGGACTCACACGCGACGTGTTCCCCCTCCTCTGGAGGGTCCTAAAGACCTCCAGGCTTGGGGTCACTCACTACACTATTCAGTCCGACATGGTGAGCCGTGTCGGACTCACACGCGACGTGTTCCCCCTCCTGTGGAGGGTCCTAAACACCTCCAGGCTTGGGGTCACTCACTACACTATTCAGTCCGACATGGTGAGCCGTTTCGGACTCACACGCGACGTGTTCCCCCTCCTCTGGAGGGTCCTAAAGACCTCCAGGCTTGGGGTCACTCACTACACTATTCAGTCCGACATGGTGAGCCGTGTCGGACTCACACGCGACGTGTTCCCCCTCCTCTGGAGGGTCCTAAAGACCTCCAGGCTTGGGGTCACTCACTACACTATTCAGTCCGACATGGTGAGCCGTGTCGGACTCACACGCGACGTGTTCCCCCTCCTGTGGAGGGTCCTAAACACCTCCAGGCTTGGGGTCACTCACTACACTATTCAGTCCGACATGGTGAGCCGTGTCGGACTCACACGCGACGTGTTCCCCCTCCTCTGGAGGGTCCTAAAGACCTCCAGGCTTGGGGTCACTCACTACACTATTCAGTCCGACATGGTGAGCCGTTTCGGACTCACACGCGACGTGTTCCCCCTCCTCTGGAGGGTCCTAAAGACCTCCAGGCTTGGGGTCACTCACTACACTATTCAGTCCGACATGGTGAGCCGTGTCGGACTCACACGCGACGTGTTCCCCCTCCTCTGGAGGGTCCTAAAGACCTCCAGGCTTGGGGTCACTCACTACACTATTCAGTCCGACATGGTGAGCCGTTTCGGACTCACACGCGACGTGTTCCCCCTCCTCTGGAGGGTCCTAAAGACCTCCAGGCTTGGGGTCACTCACTACACTATTCAGTCCGACATGGTGAGCCGTTTCGGACTCACACGCGACGTGTTCCCCCTCCTCTGGAGGGTCCTAAAGACCTCCAGGCTTGGGGTCACTCACTACACTATTCAGTCCGACATGGTGAGCCTTTTCGGACTCACACGCGACGTGTTCCCCCTCCTCTGGAGGGTCCTAAAGACCTCCAGACTCTGGGCTACTCGCTGCACTATTCAGTCCGACATGGTGAGCCGTTTCGGCCTCACACGCGACGTGTTCCCCCTCCTCTGGAGGGTCCTAAAGACCTCCAGACTCGGGGCTACTCACTACACTATTCAGTCCGACATGGTGAGCCGTTTCGGCCTCACACGCGACGTGTTCCCCCTCCTCTGGAGCCTCCAGAAGACCTCCAGGCCGTTCTCTGCCTTCTTCCCCTGGAGCCCCCCTTACACACGGGATGGGCTATGTCCTTCCAACACAGGGGTCAAACGTGTAGTAGGCGAAGCCCAGAGTTTTACAGGCTGCAGACTGCTATTTTTCTTGTTTTCGGTACCCATGGTATAAAAACCCGAAAATCCCAACCCATGGTAGACCAAAACCAACCCATGGTATACTAAAACCAACCCATGGTATACTAAAAGCTGCCCCTGGTAGACCACGGAGAAAAGACTCTGTCTGATTTTCGATTCTCTCTTTTTCTCAAAATCAGACAGAGTCCCAGAGTTAGTGCACCATGGGTTGCGTTTTAGGAGATTTACAGAAAAGACTCTGTTAAATTTCCAAAACACGTCCCATGGTAGTTTAAATGGACTTTGTGGTTTCTTTAGTTCATCCAGGCTCAGGGGGACTTGATGTTCTTGCCAGTCCGGGATGGTGGACTCTCTGGGCCTGCCACAGGACGTGGTCCTGGTCCCCTGGAGGGTCCACAAGACTTGAAGTGGTTTTTGCCTCTTTTTTCTTTCTTTTTTTCCTCAGACACACACGGACCAGGCCTCCCCCTACAACGTCCCACACCCCCAGTCCCGACCTCCATGCCTCCAGCAGACACCCAGGCACCACCCCCACATGAGGGGCCCCAGGTCCAGGCCCCGGGGGACCGGGACCGGGACCCGTACTGGGCCAGCACCCAGACCCAGACACACACGGACCAGGCCTCCCCCTACAACGTCCCACACCCCCAGAGCCGGCCTCCATGCCTCCAGCAGACCCCCCAGCAACACCCCCACATGAGGGGCCCCAGGTCCAGGCCCCGGGGGACCGGGACCGGGACCCGTACTGGGCCAGCACCCAGACCCAGACACACACGGACCAGGCCTCCCCCTACAACGTCCCACACCCCCAGTCCCGACCTCCATGCCTCCAGCAGACACCCAGGCACCACCCCCACATGAGGGGCCCCAGGTCCAGGCCCCGGGGGACCGGGACCGGGACCCGTACTGGGCCAGCACCCAGACCCAGACACACACGGACCAGGCCTCCCCCTACAACGTCCCACACCCCCAGTCCCGACCTCCATGCCTCCAGCAGACACCCAGGCACCACCCCCACATGAGGGGCCCCAGGTCCAGGCCCCGGGGGACCGGGACCGGGACCCGTACTGGGCCAGCACCCAGACCCAGACACACACGGACCAGGCCTCCCCCTACAACGTCCCACACCCCCAGTCCCGACCTCCATGCCTCCAGCAGACACCCAGGCACCACCCCCACATGAGGGGCCCCAGGTCCAGGCCCCGGGGGACCGGGACCGGGACCCGTACTGGGCCAGCACCCAGACCCAGACACACACGGACCAGGCCTCCCCCTACAACGTCCCACACCCCCAGTCCCGACCTCCATGCCTCCAGCAGACACCCAGGCACCACCCCCACATGAGGGGCCCCAGGTCCAGGCCCCGGGGGACCGGGACCGGGACCCGTACTGGGCCAGCACCCAGACCCAGACACACACGGACCAGGCCTCCCCCTACAACGTCCCACACCCCCAGTCCCGACCTCCATGCCTCCAGCAGACACCCAGGCACCACCCCCACATGAGGGGCCCCAGGTCCAGGCCCCGGGGGACCGGGACCGGGACCCGTACTGGGCCAGCACCCAGACCCAGACACACACGGACCAGGCCTCCCCCTACAACGTCCCACACCCCCAGAGCCGGCCTCCATGCCTCCAGCAGACCCCCCAGCAACACCCCCACATGAGGGGCCCCAGGTCCAGGCCCCGGGGGACCGGGACCGGGACCCGTACTGGGCCAGCACCCAGACCCAGACACACACGGACCAGGCCTCCCCCTACAACGTCCCACACCCCCAGTCCCGACCTCCATGCCTCCAGCAGACACCCAGGCACCACCCCCACATGAGGGGCCCCAGGTCCAGGCCCCGGGGGACCGGGACCGGGACCCGTACTGGGCCAGCACCCAGACCCAGACACACACGGACCAGGCCTCCCCCTACAACGTCCCACACCCCCAGAGCCGGCCTCCATGCCTCCAGCAGACCCCCCAGCAACACCCCCACATGAGGGGCCCCAGGTCCAGGCCCCGGGGGACCGGGACCGGGACCCGTACTGGGCCAGCACCCAGACCCAGACACACACGGACCAGGCCTCCCCCTACAACGTCCCACACCCCCAGTCCCGACCTCCATGCCTCCAGCAGACACCCAGGCACCACCCCCACATGAGGGGCCCCAGGTCCAGGCCCCGGGGGACCGGGACCGGGACCCGTACTGGGCCAGCACCCAGACCCAGACACACACGGACCAGGCCTCCCCCTACAACGTCCCACACCCCCAGTCCCGACCTCCATGCCTCCAGCAGACACCCAGGCACCACCCCCACATGAGGGGCCCCAGGTCCAGGCCCCGGGGGACCGGGACCGGGACCCGTACTGGGCCAGCACCCAGACCCAGACACACACGGACCAGGCCTCCCCCTACAACGTCCCACACCCCCAGTCCCGACCTCCATGCCTCCAGCAGACACCCAGGCACCACCCCCACATGAGGGGCCCCAGGTCCAGGCCCCGGGGGACCGGGACCGGGACCCGTACTGGGCCAGCACCCAGACCCAGACACACACGGACCAGGCCTCCCCCTACAACGTCCCACACCCCCAGAGCCGGCCTCCATGCCTCCAGCAGACCCCCCAGCAACACCCCCACATGAGGGGCCCCAGGTCCAGGCCCCGGGGGACCGGGACCGGGACCCGTACTGGGCCAGCACCCAGACCCAGACACACACGGACCAGGCCTCCCCCTACAACGTCCCACACCCCCAGTCCCGACCTCCATGCCTCCAGCAGACACCCAGGCACCACCCCCACATGAGGGGCCCCAGGTCCAGGCCCCGGGGGACCGGGACCGGGACCCGTACTGGGCCAGCACCCAGACCCAGACACACACGGACCAGGCCTCCCCCTACAACGTCCCACACCCCCAGTCCCGACCTCCATGCCTCCAGCAGACACCCAGGCACCACCCCCACATGAGGGGCCCCAGGTCCAGGCCCCGGGGGACCGGGACCGGGACCCGTACTGGGCCAGCACCCAGACCCAGACACACACGGACCAGGCCTCCCCCTACAACGTCCCACACCCCCAGTCCCGACCTCCATGCCTCCAGCAGACACCCAGGCACCACCCCCACATGAGGGGCCCCAGGTCCAGGCCCCGGGGGACCGGGACCGGGACCCGTACTGGGCCAGCACCCAGACCCAGACACACACGGACCAGGCCTCCCCCTACAACGTCCCACACCCCCAGTCCCGACCTCCATGCCTCCAGCAGACACCCAGGCACCACCCCCACATGAGGGGCCCCAGGTCCAGGCCCCGGGGGACCGGGACCGGGACCCGTACTGGGCCAGCACCCAGACCCAGACACACACGGACCAGGCCTCCCCCTACAACGTCCCACACCCCCAGAGCCGGCCTCCATGCCTCCAGCAGACCCCCCAGCAACACCCCCACATGAGGGGCCCCAGGTCCAGGCCCCGGGGGACCGGGACCGGGACCCGTACTGGGCCAGCACCCAGACCCAGACACACACGGACCAGGCCTCCCCCTACAACGTCC
The DNA here is from genome assembly GCF_964030765.1 of Micromesistius poutassou. Lineage (NCBI taxonomy): Eukaryota > Metazoa > Chordata > Actinopteri > Gadiformes > Gadidae > Micromesistius > Micromesistius poutassou. The sequence goes on along the minus strand of NW_028179071.1, from coordinate 10,743 downwards.
CACACCCCCAGTCCCGACCTCCATGCCTCCAGCAGACACCCAGGCACCACCCCCACATGAGGGGCCCCAGGTCCAGGCCCCGGGGGACCGGGACCGGGACCCGTACTGGGCCAGCACCCAGACCCAGACACACACGGACCAGGCCTCCCCCTACAACGTCCCACACCCCCAGAGCCGGCCTCCATGCCTCCAGCAGACCCCCCAGCAACACCCCCACATGAGGGGCCCCAGGTCCAGGCCCCGGGGGACCGGGACCGGGACCCGTACTGGGCCAGCACCCAGACCCAGACACACACGGACCAGGCCTCCCCCTACAACGTCCCACACCCCCAGTCCCGACCTCCATGCCTCCAGCAGACACCCAGGCACCACCCCCACATGAGGGGCCCCAGGTCCAGGCCCCGGGGGACCGGGACCGGGACCCGTACTGGGCCAGCACCCAGACCCAGACACACACGGACCAGGCCTCCCCCTACAACGTCCCACACCCCCAGTCCCGACCTCCATGCCTCCAGCAGACACCCAGGCACCACCCCCACATGAGGGGCCCCAGGTCCAGGCCCCGGGGGACCGGGACCGGGACCCGTACTGGGCCAGCACCCAGACCCAGACACACACGGACCAGGCCTCCCCCTACAACGTCCCACACCCCCAGTCCCGACCTCCATGCCTCCAGCAGACACCCAGGCACCACCCCCACATGAGGGGCCCCAGGTCCAGGCCCCGGGGGACCGGGACCGGGA
>NW_028179072.1:0-17456 GCF_964030765.1 Micromesistius poutassou | reverse complement strand
CCCCTTTTCTAACCAGACAAGGAGTTCAGTAAAAGAAACATTCTCGCTAAACAAATGAAGCGTGACACTAAGTACAAAAACAGGATTTCGAATCTGGTCGACTTTTAAGGGGCAACGGCAGCCGCACAACGGTGATTGGACTGGTTATAGAGGAGGCGGGTGATCCGCTGTCAGCTGCAGTGGGCCATCAAACCAGTACAGGGCGTTGGATTATTGGTTATAAGTCCTGAGAGTGGAAACTGTGGTCGTACAGGGGAATAAGCACCGAGGCTGGCTGCTGCCGCCCTCTATTGCTACAGCCTCTTTCCACTTCCTTCTCTGGCCAGAACGTCAGGCCTCTGCTCTTCACACATCCCTTAATCCCCCCACGCTAAGGAGTAGATGTTAACTCTGGCAAAAATAACCTCATCTACACCACCGTAATTCAAAGGTACACTGAGGACCTGAGGATTTACTGTCGAATGCAGACTCGACCACCTGAAACCACAGCATACGTCAAAACACTGGACGGATAAGATGTAGGCTGCACCTGTAGTCACAATCACTATAAGCTACTTTAATTCAATAGTCTTCTTTTCATAGTTAGTTTTATGACATCAGCATCGGGGCTTACGGTTAGCGTTACGTCGTTAGATTAGCGTTACACATTTTTAGTTTCCTTATTTTACGAGTGATGACGCGATTTGTTTTGGTCCAATGCTCGGGGCCCACTCTGAATCTGAGTTCTGGGCTCCACGTCAGCTGTATGCAGCGGGAGCAGGCATACTCTCGGAGGCTGTGTGTTTTCAGTACTCTCGGCCTGCTAAGAGGACATATCAACTGGAAATCAGCGGCCCTCCGCGAATATAAAACTCGATAATCGTACATTTCTGGTCAGCAGGTCGTCGGAAAGAGGAAAAAATGTGTGTTTGTGTGTGTGTGAAGGGGGAGGGGGGCGCATGGATGAGGGTCAGGGGGATTGACTGCTGTCCACCGCCACAGTTGCTGTTTCACTCAGTTCTCGGAAGGTAATAAATTACAATGCATGCATCATTTTTTTTCTGCCTCTCTTTTCCCAAACGATCCATTATATGACACTGAATCAGCGGTCAGGGGTTGAGTGGTCTCCTACGCCTCTTCATGTGCATAGCAAACACACACACACACACACACACACACACACACACACACACACACACACACACACACCCTTCCCCCCACACAGGATGCCAGAGACTTGGATGTGCAGTACAGCATTCTGGATGTCAGAGATGACTAAATCCAGAAGTTTCGAAACCTCTGGATCTTAAACACAGCTTTGTGCGTCTCAATGAACAAAGAAAAAAAAGTACCAAATCATATCCAAAATAAACCTTTTGCTATTCAGACAAGTTTATTCGGATTTGGGTGGTAATTAAGAGGTCCTGCATAAATGTATTAACCCTGCATTATTTTTCATTGCAGCATCACTTTTGTTCAGAGTTTGTGTGGTGACGTTTTTCTCCACGGACCAGATGGATACTAGAGAATACTAATTATGAGGTTGATTAATCCACAGCTGAATGGGTTTATCCAGTTGGGAAATTAAATACATTTTAGTGGAACCGAATATAACAGGAATTCATAAGAAGAAAAAAGTTTAATTGAATACATAAAAATAAAATAAAAGTCAGTGAATTTATTAATATATAGATTGATGGGTTATATTTAAACACTTAACAATACTTTTTGAAATAAACTAATTTATTCATATTTAAAACTTGAACTACATAGTGCAGCCTTAAATTAAATAATTTCAGTAAAGGAAACTCAATAACAGAAAAACTTTATTTACTGTTCACCACACACAGTGCACCATTCAGCAGTGATAAATCTACTTCAGGTACTCCAAAAAGCAAAGGCGTCGCCGGTACAAGTAGCACACACATAAAGTTGAATCATACAGGATATGGGGGTGAAAGTTTGTTACTCAAACAACAGTAGGCGTTGACCAAAGCCACGAATATTTAACTGTTTAAAGTGATGATGGAAGGCCTTGGGTGATTGGCCACCAAAGAGTGCAGCCACCATGTACTGTTTGCTGCAACCGAGTATAATTTACTGCAATCTAGGGTGTGTTGTGTTACTGATGAAGATACTTGGCTGGGACAGTTGCTGCTGTGAATGGTAGATCCATTTCTAAGGTGTTGACATTTGTGTAGTTAAAGTGTAGCTGCTGCATCTTGGGTCCCATGCCTCAACTTGCATTGCTCAATTTTAGTGACCTCATTTTCCACTTACCGCTTTCTCTGACTCTCTCTCTCTCTCTCTCCCTCTCTCTCATTTCAAGCTAAGTGATCTGTGTTCTTCTGGGCTTCAGACCCTATAAGCCACTCGAGTTGAACACATTGATGAGTTTAGTTTTACCCTCTTGTGAGGTTGACCCTCAGTACTGGGGTGCCCCCCCATGAGAGGATGAGATTAGCTAGTATGTGAAGAGATGGTGACAAATTTCTCACCCCTCCCCGTTGCTCCGACAATCCTGACTGCGACAGGAGGCCCAATCCGACTGCCCCCCCCCCCCCGAAAGAACCAAACAAAAAAAACGAAACCAAAACAAGAACGAAAAGAAGCAAAACAAAACACCAGCAGATACAGCCAGGAAGCAAGGTATCCATTTCCCACTCTGTTTGCCTGCCACCTGTTGGACATGATCATTACCGCAAAGTGAAGGGGGAGCGAGGGGAGGCTAAGCCGGCCACATTTACATCAACAAGCTGGGATAAACCTGTCTAATTATCCCCCACGGTACGCAAGCCTGGCCCCGGCCTGGCCCCCGGGCCTGGCCCCCGGCTCCTCTCACTGAACGCGGCCCCATTTGCCAGCCTGGAGCGCGGCCAGGCGCTGCAGGCTGGTATCTGTAAGCACATCCTAATGACAGCTCTCTCTCAGTACACAGTCTCCCTAATTACCCCGGGTAGCACATAGACCTTCTGGGGCGTTGGTCCAGCCCCGCCGAGGGTTGGGTTTGGGAAGGTCAAGGCCAGGTTTGGTGGCGAGAGCTGGGGAAAGCTCTGCTTATTGTTGTTTGTTGTTGGCCCGGCCGGTGTACGCTATAGGGCGGGGCCGGCGGCGTGCAGGTTCCCGGAGACTCCTTTTGAGAAAGGGGAGATCCGATAAGTGGGATTAAAACACATTCTGTAACGCGGTCGGATGCAGAGGCTCTCAGAGGTTATTTTCCTTTCCTTTCCTTGATCAAACTTGAGTACGGTGTCTACATTCAACTTGGCGTGAAAGCATCTCTACTCACACAGTGAACGACACCCAAGCTAAGTCAGCCCTTGTGAGGGACTGCCAGAGCAGAGGGGTTTATAAGCAGCCAAGACGCAGAGAATGTCTAAACAAAAATGTGAGCGGTTTGCACCTGTGCATAAGAGTTTTGATGGGTATGAACGAGATGAGGGTGGCGGTGGCGGTGGTACGGGTGGTTTGGGTGGCTGGGTGGGCATCGGAGGATCAGCAGCGCTGCAGGACCCCCTGGGAGGCAGCATTAAGGTCTTAATTAGGACGTGAGGGGAAAGACTAGGGAGTACTCGGGCCCCGTAGCGAGGGCGGGGGCGGGGGGCGGGGGAGGGGGTAGAGGACCGGAGGCGATCGTCTTTCCCAGTTCAAGGCTAATTGCCGAAAGGCGATCTGACATGGAGGCACAGGAAGACATGGAAAGTATGTAATAAGTCGGCGTGAGTTCATTTCTAAAAAGCTCCTGAACTAATTTGGTGCATCCCCATTAGCCCACAGGGCTCCTTTATTAAGACATCACTTTAATTAGGGGGCCGTGCATTTCCACAGCCTTCTATTCCTACCCACGAGGACTCCCTTGTTACATGCTTTCATGACCAGAAACACTGAACAGCTGTAAGACATTTGTTTTAACGCCAGACCAAAAAAAGCATGAGATATGTACGGGTTTAAATATGTGGCCTTACTGTAGGGGAGGGTTACGTTCGCGTGTTTTCCCTGTTAAATGAGAATGACTCATAAAGATGTCTGCTATAATTCTGATACTTGGCCACTTGTAATGACCTCTTAAAGGCCTCCCAAAGCGGACCGACCAGCGTCCAAGAATCTGTTTGCCCTCCGCATCTCCAGAGGGTCGGCAGCTGTGGCAGATATGATTACTACAACTGTAGACAGTGGGGTGTCAGCCTGAAGACGATGAAGGCAGGTTTTATTCCTGCGCCGTGTCTTAATGCAGACATAATGTGCTCGTGGAGCTAGCTTGATCCCGGTAGCAAACGGTTCACGTAATACGAATAGCCCCGGCCCACTTACAGTATAGTAACAAGCAATCGTTTTTTAGCACATATTTGTTTTCTCTTTTTTGGTGAACTGTGATCACCAATATATTTAGTAGCTAGTATGACACATTTCACATTGAAAAAAAAAAACATTTATTAAAGGAGCTGGCTAATGGTTTATAGTGTTCCGTGTGATCACTGGATCTTCATCCCCGAGGGTATTCTCACAGTGCCTGCATTGTAAAGGCTACACTGTGGTCACTGTAAAAGCTAGTAAATATGGTCCACACATTTCCACTAGCCATCTGCGTTGTGGAGGTGTTTATTAGCCAAAAGGGCAGACACTTTGTGTGGCATGTGGTGGTCTACTTTAAATCTGCATATTAGGTATGTTGTACAGTTATCAATCATACCTTACAGCTAAAACTAGCATGGCGGTTATGATAGCATGACCGAACGACTGTTTGAAAGGAACCCACAGAATTTAATTGCCTTGAGTTTTTTGGAAATTACTCTTGGAGCGTCGAAAATATGAATTCCTCCCGATTTTGTGGGGCTCTGCATCGTAGATTATCTCCGTCCCTGGTGGGGATTAGAATAACGGGCCAATCAAAAACACATTTCAACGTGCTTCACGTTGAGCGTTTCTTTCCTTTAAGCACCTTTGCACGGAATCCCAGTAAAATAAAATAACCATCCATAATAGAGGACTGCGACCGCCTCCTCTCACTGACGACATCGCCAAACAGTTCTCCTCGTGGATGAAAAATCCCTTTCTGGCCAAATTTGTGTGAACTAAGCCGCACTGCTGTTCCAAAGATCATCAGAAATGATTCCCTTGACGACGGGCTTTCGAGAGCAGTATAACGCAACCCTGCCCTAATAAAAAATACAGGTGCTTTTCTTTTCTGTTAAAATACATTTACAGACGTCTGTTCAATTAGTCGTAAAACCATATGCATTTATTTATTCTCCCCATTCTCGCAGGACGTGTGACGACCACGAACGCGACGAGGCGGGAGGCAGTAGATAAGGACTTCATTTTCTATAAGTTCATCGCAGTAAGTATTTCAGCTTTTTATTGTAAACGACTCGCCGGTATTCCCTGAAACATCAATGCTAGCTCATACCTCTCCCCGGTAAATAATGACCGCTGGCTTTCTGGAGCAGCTGAATGTGCACTGGGGTAGCCCCCTGCACAATTTCCATTTGAAATAGGAAGACATGGGTCCTGCGGGAGACACTAAATTGAAACTAAGGCTGTGCCTGATGGACCACAGGATATGCCTGCAAATTTAGACGTATCAAAATGGCGAAAAAGTCTGTGAGTGCCCATTCATATAAACTGAATGCCTTGTAATGTTCTCAGGCCCCTCGGAGGATAGTTGCAAGGTTGAGGAAAGACTACAGGAAGAGCAGAATGGTTTTGACATAACTTTACTTTAGTGCGCTGCAGGCCCTCTCCCCTCCCTGTAGTTTAATGTTGTATTCCACTGGGTCCCGGAAGGAAGCAGCCCAGTAAATCCCCACTGCTCGACTTAAAAAGGAAATGGCATCTGAAGACAGGTGAAAAACGGAAAGATAAATACAACCAGGCCCCCCTCGCCTTTCAGTCCAGAGAGAGATCCCCGAGCCACACGATGTTATAGCACATGCCCGGGGTAAAAATGTATCCAGAAAACAAACTACAATGAAGAAATAATATCCGACTCTCTTTTGTAAATATAATGCATTTTTAACAAAAGGCTTATGCCGTCACGGAAACCTGAATCATTCACACGTGAGATAGCGGGTGTATCTTTTTTTGGAGCCAATTTGACAATGAGAAAGTAAACTGAGGGGGGAGTCGGGGGTGGGTGGGGGGGGGAGTGGGGGGGGGGGGTGGGGGTTGTGAGTTAAAGGCTTTAAAAAACCACACAGGAGAAACTCCAATGGGGAGTTGGTGAATTAGGAAGTCTTCACTTAGTGGGCTGTAATGAACTGAGCCGATGTGCACCTCCGTGCGGTGCAGTTTGACGTTTTCCCTTTTTTTTTTTATTGGAGGAAGTAGGTGGGGGGTTCAAACGTAAACAATGAGAACCTCTGCAGCCGCCTAAACTGCTCCCAGAATGCTTTCAAAGGAGCCTCCATATGTTTTGGACATTTGAACGGAACCCCGGTGCTGCCATTTCAAGAGGGTGTTGATGTTTTCTTTATTTTTTTTGCTCTTTGCCTTCGTTTTCACTGCCAACTCGGCTACAATGTAGCAGAGCTATAGCCAGCTGCCTTCAGAGTACATGGACATTGGTTCGGCCAAAGAAAGAAGCAAATAAGGTTCATGTAGTGGGTGCCTGTGAAGTGTTACAATTACACAAAGGGTAGTTCATTGGTTTTGAAAGGCCGGAATGTAAAATGTCTAGCAAATAACCAAAACACATTACTTTAATGTGAATGGGTTTCACTTTCTTCTAAAATTTGAATGTGGCAAAAAGATTCTTCTTCTGTTATACGTCTTTGCTTTGACTATAAAGTGATTGTGATAGGTAGTGAATAAATCTGTTTGGAAGATACTGCTATAATACTGAGTTCTAGTGGTTCTGATATGTTAATAGAGTCATGCTCAGCTCAACATTTCAACAGTTGGCTAGGTCTCAGAATCTCATTATTCTTGACTTAAATGTAATCACAGGGCCTCTCTAGACCAATCATCGAAGAACACAACAATTGCGTATCAACTTTAATCATTACGGTTCATTTATTTTAAGCCTATTGAAATAAACTTGCTTGAGTGTTTCCAGGTGGCTAATAGTGGATATAGAAAACAACTCTGTATAAACTCAGCCGAAACAGGTCACAGTGGCAGGCATGACACACGAGACACTACTAAACAAGAAGAATCCAACACACAAAATAAAAAGAACAGGGCAGACACCAAGATAAGAAAAGTAACGATACCTGCTCCAGAATAGCATTTATACGAAATAAGAGGCCATTGAAAAGGATGGCTCTGTGGACTCACAGTGTAACTTAAATGATTTAACGTGCAAAAGAAGAAAAGTGAGCCCCCCTGTACTGACTGAACAAGACATCGTACAAATGTGCGTGAAAGCATTAAATAAAAGACCATGAAACCAAACTGTTTCAATGCTCTTAACATGCCATGACTGCGGACCATCTGTTTTTCCCCCTCGAGTCACAATGGGAAACCAGTGGAGAGGTCCTCAGCGATGCATAACCTCAATAAATATTGCCTTCCCCCTGGGGACCGCCTCCAATTTGTCCGGCGGTTATTCATTTGGGAACTAATAGTAGAAGACAGTAACCAGCTAAAAGAGGCCAATCGGAAAGACGTCCATAAATCACGTTGACCCGGAGCAGTGGTTGGAATACCTCTCCACAGAAAATCATCCTCTGCTTGACTGACGGTACAAACTGACCACAGGATGTCCCAGACCAGGCCAAACTTGGTGGGGTTTGAGTGTGTGTGTGTGTGTGTGTGTGTGTGTGTGTGTGTGTGTGTGTGTGTGTGTGTGTGTGTGTGTGTGTGTGTGTGTGTGTGTGTGTGTGTGTGTGGAGGGGCGTGTGGGCGTGTGTGTTATTCAATGCTCTGGTCCGACTTTAGGCTTTGAGAACTTGACCTTTCTTTGACCATGGAAAACAATTACAACATTTTGTTTCTTGTGAGTAAGTAGAAACACAGGTTTCAGGAGCATGGCTCATGCCAGTGGTCTGTCCACACCTGACTTCAGATCAGCGTCCTTATCATGGGCTAACCCTATAGGATTGTGCCTCTGCTCCTTACATTTTTATTACAATTAAAATACTGATGTTTGGTAACGTATCACCAGCACTGCCTCAGAGGCAATCATTTTAGCACCTCGCTATAAACACCCACACGTTCACCAAAGCAGAATAGCCATATATCAATAGTCATCTAATCCATATTCAGCGACAATTTTATTATCCTCATAAAATGCCTGCAACTGCTCTGAAGCACGTAGTACTGTATTTGCAGCAGGCATTTTAAGAAAGCTTGTATTACTCTCAAACAGCTTCAAGATGAATGGACTGGCACTGCTGAAGTGAGCACTTTTCCTTTCCTTTTTTCAGAAAAGGGAATTTTCCTCCAACGTCCCGTGCCAAGAGCAAGAGGGGGAAAATCAACTCTGCTCAACTATTTGTCAACTCCCTTTAGAAACATTTAATAGTAATACAATTTATGGCTTCAGTTTCCAAAGGATACTGCCAGTGAAGTCCATCACAAAAAAGCAGCAGTAAATGCTTTCATTGTATCCTCCATTTGGACATATTATTAAGCAAGGCTCGTCTGCCTGTCTGTCTGTCTATCTATCGGCCTGTCTATCTATCTATCTATCAGTCTGTCTGTCTGTCTTCTGTCAGTCTGGTGTCTAGATGTCTGTATACCTGTCTGTCTTTTCTATCCATCTATATCTGCCTGTCCGTCCATATCTATCTGTCTGTCTTTCTATAGCTATCTGTCTGTCTGTTCGAAAGGGGGAGGGAGGGGTGGGGTTATCTTGGTGATTATTTGACCAGATCGTCTTAAAGCAGTTAACCCCCCAACCCCCATCCCGGGCCCCCGCTCCCCTCTGCACCCTCATGGAATAACGGGTCAGCAGAGAGACACTCTTTCCTCCGAAAGGACGAGCAACGACAGAACCAGATCACTGTGGAGGAATCCACAGAAGCGGCGCTTCCCAGAGATGGAGTTAGCACATGGCCACAGCGCTTCGGCTTATAGCATGCATTCATAAGTCATCTGTGACAGCTACAGCTACGTCCGCCTGTGTGTCGAAACCCCTGACACCTCCCTTAAGTAGAGGGCTCAGACAATAAGGATTATTGTTTGGTGCGTTATTGAGAGGCGCGTTTGGCGACAGAATACGATGGCCTACCGTGGTTGCCTCATCACGGGGGTCTTTGGTTGTATCATTGTATCCGTTTGAGTGATAACCCCCCCCCCCCCCCCCCCTCCTCCCCATTTTGTTTCCACATTATTCCATTACCGTAAAAATTCACAAAACTGTCATAAAATATGTTAGTCATACCATGGACCCGAGTTCAAAGTGTAAAGCGTTTTTTTATTGGACAACATAGGATTGCCCATAATAAGATCATTAAACCGTAGCCTAGCGGATTGTGACTCTGACAGCGAGGAGGGGAAAGGGGACGCATGGTTGCAGTAAGTTATCATCCATGGCAGAGCTGTAAAAGCCAACTATGAATTAGTATGTATGTTCCTGTTGTTGGGGCTTTTTTCCCCTTCTTTTTTCCCAGATTTCTTATTATTCGACTCTACTGAAAAGGAAATGCTCCTTATTTTCTCTTTTTAGGATGTTCAATATTCTCCCAGTTTTTCTTTTTGCGGCCACTTCAAATCCTCCTGTCGAACCCTTAAGCCATCAAACTGAGGATTTAGGGGCCCCCGGCGGCCGTCAGGGCTCTCCCGGTGAAGGGCCCTTGCGGGGGCCTCAGTGGCGACTCCAGCACCGGGGAGGAAAAACCAAGTTTACTGGAGGGGAAGAAAAAAGGCGGCCTCCTAAAAAGTGCTGGCAAAACTTCCGATTCATATGGAGCATCAATCACCCCCCTCTCTCGCCGCTCTCTCGCTCTCGCCTGCTGTAATTATTGGGGAATATGCTGTAAATTTAGTGCTGATTTCGAATAGAGAGTCACACGGGTTAAATGTTTCCCTGTTTATATAACGGCACAGGGTGAGTCACTGTGAAGCAGAAGACCATCAGCCTTTCTTTGTTTGGTACGAATAACAGGAGGCCAATGCGGTCATCTAATGTTGCTAATGTTGTGTGACGTGACGGAGCAGGATTGCGTTGTCTTTGACATTTTCTTTATTAACCTCAATTGTCCTTTTTTTCTCCTTTCGGTGGAAACATTTGTAGCTTTGCGTGCACGTTTTGTATTGTTATTTTTAATTTTGACATCATGTGTCCACGCTGAACTCTATTCAGGCTTGATTGGTTCCTTATGGGGGTGTTTGCATTTGTCACGCTGTCGAATGTTAACTTGAAATATGTAAGCCTGGTAATGGTTATTGAGTGTCAGGTGGGAATATTGTTACATACATGCATTTCAATTGATATTAGACTGGACCACGAGGGAAGGGGAAATGTGAAGAGGTATGGTTTGTATATGTTTTGTGTATCGTATTGTGCTGCCTATAGGTGTGGCCGAATGGAACCGTTTCTTTTCCGAAATGGATATGAAATCTTGAATACGCTCGACCACACACCTACAAGCGCATGTCTGTGCACATGTGCGGATCACATTATGGGTCCTGCCAAAGAAGCCTGTATAATTTATGGGGGGAATAAATTCATAACTGCCTTCCTGAAAAACTCTAATCTAAACTCAGAAGGGTGGCACTGGAAAAAAGGCATTCCTTTTCCAAATGCAAAAAAAAAATTGGATTGAGTGACGTGAATCGTAAGAAAAAGAGCGAGAGAGAGAGAGAGAGAGAAAGCCAGAACAACCCCTTTAGTCCTGTCCTAAATCAGTCGCCATGGCTGAGAGCGTTGAAGAGTTTACAGTCAAGCAGGCGAACTTTGAACGGGCACCACGACTCTGAAGGGGAAGCAGTGCATTTCAGCGCATCGACGTTGAGGCATGCATCTGTCCCGTCCCCAGTGTGTGCCGAGAGAAGGGAGGGCGGGCTCCATGAGCCAAATGGCCCCGCTGATGGTGTTCAGCTGACAGGTGGCCCGAGTGATGACGGACCCCGGGAAGCCACATGCACACCAGGAAAATATTTCACACTGTACGCTACATCATAATAATAATAGTAAGTGCTCACTGAAGGAAAAATGACCATGTTTTCGTGTTCAGCATTATAAGTTTAACCATTACCATAAAAGTTTGTAAGTAGGTTTGTGAGAAGCCAAGAACGGTCGTCCGTCTCCACTCGGTTTGGACCGGAGCTCATGATGTCCGTCGAAACCGACAGCCCCTTCCCGCCCCGCTATTTCCCCACTCTTAAAAAAATCTCCCAATGACTTGTTTGACTGCCAGCCCACACAAGGATGGAGGGGGGGCGGGGGGCGGCGGGGGGGGGGGGGGGGGGGGGCAAAATGTCTCCCTTGACATATCTGTTGGGACGCCAGGTTTCTATGGTAATGTCTATCACTGTGTATTTGTTCAGCCTGCTTTTTTACTACAGCAGAATACATATTATGCTTACCTAATAGGCTTCTGCCTCATGGAAGGAAAGTCATAGGAAAGTCCAAATCATCTCTTTTTTGGATAGGTAAGAGATAAGGAGATTGCTTTTGAAGGCTGGTAGCTAGTCAACATCCCAATGTTTACATGGGGGGAGGGGGGGTGGGGGGGAAATCCTTTGAAAGCTGGACTGGGTTCACCTCTCGAGTTGCGCGGTTTAAGGTTAGTCTCACTATTTTGCGAGTTGTTGTTGGTACATGATGAGCGCTGCAAAAGACAGTGTGTGTCTTTCAACAACGAGGACAGTTGGTTTCAACCTGTTCTTATGTTGTAAATAGTCGAGCAGTTGGGAGTTTTTATGTACTACCGGTCGTCTAAAAGGGTTCAGAGGTCAGACAGCGGTATGTAACTGCAACTGTAAATGACAGGATAGTGGATTAGCTCGTCTTCCCCAGACATTGCGCGATGCTCAATTCCCACGCTAGGGCCTTCTAGGAAAAGGACAGCAATTAAGGATGTTGGGATTCTTACCAGATTGCGTTTCTTGGGGTCAATAGCCATTATAGCCAGTGCAAAAGAGGTGATGGGGCTCCCACCTGTTTGAAAAGCATAACTATACTGACATCATGAGCCCAAACGGTGTATTTAGTTTCATGTTGTTGTTTAGAGATCTCTCAAACATATTGCCGTTATGATCTCAGGCCTGTAAAAGGCAGCATTTAAACAGGACTTTCTTTGTCTTGTTCTTTTTGTCGAAACCTGCCATTTGATATGCAGTTATAACTAATGGTGTCTATTAAATGTCATTTTCACTGTAATAGCTTTCTCTTCAGTCTGTGTTGCACATAGCATGTAAAATTCCCTTGGCTTGGGACCTTGCGGCCGCGCCAGGAACCTTGATTTACTTTCCAAGCTAATTCTTCTGTGAATCTAGAGCAGAACAGGCAGACAGAGTCGTCCCTGGCGGGCGGCCGAGACTCATTTACTCAAACACTGAATGAATTTCTAATCCTGGGTAAAAGTCTGGTCCACGCGGAGAAGGCAGACGAGAGGGATATCCAGGTCCCCCCGCTTCTCAGAGCCAAGCTGACCCGGGGATTCAGTCTCAAGGAGAGCAGAATCTCCTCCACCCCACCCCCCCAGCCCCCCCTAAACCCCCCTCCCCCCCCAACCCCAGCTCAGAGACCCCCGGGGACGGGGTCTCTGAGCTGGGGTTGGGGGGGGGGTGGGTGGAGCAGATTCTGCTTGATCTGTTATGGCGCTCGTATAATTATTTGGAGCAAGGAGGAGGACCTTTACTTTGGCCGCTCCGCCGCATCTAATATTTCAAGTGCAGTTCAGGCCTCATATGCATGGATTCATTCATTAAGCTGTCAGACATTGCTGAAGTCTGATGCGCTTTCAGAGGGGGAGACGTCCCACCCAACCACCACGGTGGCCCCAGTAATAATCATGAACCAAACAGTCGTAAAAACACAGACACAGGTTTTCCAATGCATGCGCACAAATAAATGAGTGGTCCCATTATGATGGTTTTCCATAATAACATTGAGATAATAATTCATATAAAATTTTATATAAATAATATTGTATTTAATACATTCAATTATTAAAGGTGCCGGTGTAGAATAAAATGGCATCTTGCGGAATGGACTTGGCATCAATGTTATGTAATAATCATATACAGTATATATTTGAATTGGGCTATAATCCCATGAAAATGGCAATTGTTGTCGCTACCTGAATGATATTTTATATTATATAAAATATAATTTACTTTATATTAATAATATAATAATATAATAATAATAATGTAATAGGGAGGGGGTCCTCTTCCACGGGGGCTGCCATGTTGCCCCGCCATTTTTCTACAGTACCCCTGAATGAATAAGTTATGTTTTCTTAATTTTAAATCTTAATCATTGTGTTGGCTCAGGCACATGTGTCTGACCCCCTGCTCAGAGTAGGGGTTCAGGGTTTGATACAATTGTGATGAGCCCCGTGGAAATTGAAGAGGAACATCAGAGTTTCCAGACTAATATGCATATTCAAATTGTTCTGGCGATGTCAGGCTAAGGACCTTTTGTTGTACAGACTAAATAGCTAAATACCATAAATAACTCTTTCAATTAACCTCTTCACTTGACACCTGGCTACTCGATCATTCAATAGGGACGTACTGGCACCTTACAGGCCTGCACAGCCCACCTTAGCGTTTCCTGCAATGTGGAAGACGAGGATTCAGTTGGTTGCAGGTTGATGCAACTAAATCCTACACACTGCTCTTTTAAGCACTGTTTCAAGCATATAGAAAGAAAAACACGATAAAATGTCTACATTTCCAGTTCTCAATGAAAAGTTTTATTTGACGGGTTATTGTATGTGATTCACTCTGTTACTCCATCACTGCCATCACTTGTAATTGAAAAAAAATTAAATTGTAAACTTTGGTATCTGCTGCCATTATTTATGTTTAAAAGGATTGATGATTGATGATACTGATGAAATCTGTCAACTCTGAGACTTCTGTAAATCAATGTGGTCTGTGGATAAAGGTAAGGTGATGGAAGATCTACTTTTGAACAAAATTGATGACTGCAGGTTTCACCTTTTTTTCCTCTTACACATCATACCTTTTATTTAGTTGTTATTTTCTTCTTTGATCTTCACATTGAAAAATCGGAAACACATAAAATAGCAAACCTTTTCATCATGCTGAGCCATCAAAGACCAGAAGGCCTAACCATCAGCCTCTGAATGGGAGTGTAGGAGCCCTGCTTTATAGCCCTGTTAAAACAATAGATATATTTCATCAAGAATGAAGGCAAACGTTTCACTGGAGATCTTTCATTCCCATAAATCTCCGACAAACTGAGTGTGTGTGTGTGTGTGTGTGTGTGTGTGTGTGTGTGAGAGAATGGGTCCAGGTGTGTGTTGTGTGTGTGTGTGTGTGTGTGGGAGTTAGGGTCGGGGTGAGTGTGTGTGTGTGTGTGTGCGTGTGTGTGAGAGAGAATGGGTCCAGGTGTGTGTGTGTGTGTGTGTGTGTGTGTGTGTAGGAGTTAGGGTCGGGGTGTGTGTGTGTGTGTGTGTGTGTGCGTAGGGGTCGGGGTCTGTGTCTATGTGTGTATGTGTGTGTGTTTAGGGGTTGGGTTAGGTGTGTGTGTGTGTAGGCATTGGTGTGTGTGTGTGTGTGTGTGTATGTAGGGGTTGGGCTCGGGGTGTGTGTGTGTGTGGTTTTGCACTGAACTATATTGCACCTTCACAAATTCCCAGTTTATACAAGAGTTCAGCAGGCGCCTCCTCCTCTGGCAGACGGAGCTGTTGAACACTGCTGCGCTTGAATGGGTGGAGGGGCTGCAGGGTGGAGGGGCTGCAGGGTGGCAGGGTGGAGGTTCTGCGGGGTGGAGGGGCTGCAGGGTGGAAGGGCTGCAGGGTGGCAGGGTGGAGGTTCTGCGGGGTGGAGGGGCTGCAGGGTGGCAGGGTGGAGGTTCTGCGGGGTGGAGGGGCTGCAGGGTGGAGGGGTGGAGGTTCTGCAGGGTGAAGGGGCTGCAGGGTGGAGGGGCTGCAGGGCTGTAGGGTGGAGGGGCTGCAGGATTACAGGGTAGAGTGGCTGACGGTTGTAGGGTGGGGGGGGGGCTGCAGGTGGAGGGTCTTGTGCCAGTGAGTTAGTGCCGTGCGTTGAGGCTGCAGAGAGAGGCCATGGCAGATCTGAGGGGCGGAGGGGAGGGTGGTGAACGTGGAGGCGGCCACGTCTCTAATGGATGAGAGCAAGCAGACTGACTACCACTTCTTTCTTTCTTGCTTTCTTTCCTAAGTTTGTTTGTTCTTTCTTTCTTTTTCTTAATTTCCTTCCGTCCTTCCCTGTTCTTTTTTATTTCTGTCTTTCTGTTTTTCTGTCTCTCCGTCCTTCTGTCTGTCTGTTTTTCTTTCTGTTCTGTCCCTCTTTTCCCCCATTCCCTGGTAAATTGGATGTGACTTATAGTTGTTAAGCTGTGTTAATGTTGTCATTTTAAATGTATGTATCATTAAATAGGACACACAGCTAACTCAGAGTAATTAAGTTGTCATGTTATTGCTTTTTGTATAAAGAGAGTGTTTTAATATGTGAGAATGTATAATTTTAATGTCTAGCAAATAATTCATTAGGGAAAGCACCGATTTATTTTTACTTTGGACGACAGTGAACTCTAGTAGAAATGACATGTTTATGGGCCCATTACACATGTTAAAACTAACCAACGCTGACAACCTTGTTTACGCCATTACTGGAGCTTCTCAAACTAAAAGAAGCACATTGGGACTGTGCAATATACCATCATTCATCACGAAAAGCACTTTATTTACTCTTCCTCTCTCTGTCTTCCTCTCTCTCTCTAACTCTCTCTCTCTCTCTCTCTCTCTCTCTCTCTCTCTCTCTCTCTCTCTCTCTCTCTCTCTCTCTCTCTCCCACTCTCTCTCTGCCTCACTTTCCCCTATCTCGCTCCTTCAGATGCCGGGCATTCCTCTTTGTTTGCTCATACTTCAGGGGCCCTCCCTGCGGGGCCCAGGGACTGACTTTCCCAAAGCTGATATTAATATCACAGGCCATTGTAATGGAGTTATTTTCATGGAAGCCCCGGAGGAAGTCACGTGGCCCTGATTGGTCCCCTGGGGGCCTCCGGGCCTCCATTAAAGCTCGTTGTTTTAACTCCCATAACCATCAATGAAGTGGAAAAGTTGAGGAAGTGGCCATCAGTCAGAGACGGCTGGGGTGTTTTGTCGAGCACCTATTTTGTTAATGGGGCCAGGATATTTTCTCTCTCACTCTTTCTGTCTCTGGCGCTCTCTCTTGAATGATCACGCTCCCCGTTGATCCCCCTGTTTTTTTGGCGCAGGAGAATTATTCTTAAACTGGGGCCCTACAGAAAGAGTGGACACATGTATACGTTTATATCGACCTACTACTGCTAAGATTGATAGCAAAGGGATCTGGTGGTTAACACGCTGTGTGAGACCGTTGGAACCAAGAAAAAGAGGACAGAAAAGGCAAGCAGCGGAAAAGCACAAGATCACACGCACGCATACGCACGTGCGCACACACACATTCGGCCAGCAACACGAGTAAGCTTTGACGTATCTGCCATCAGGAATACAGCTTGAGTTAAAATGAGGGAAAGGAAAAAATAAAGAGTACCCTGGAATATGTTGACTCTGTCAGGTTACCACTCAATACGACCTGTCTTGTCCAGCTTCCTCTCAGAGCGGCGCTCGTCGTCTCCTGCCCTCTCCGGGCCACTTTAACACAGGGTGCACTTCCAAGGACGCAGGAAGCGCCAGGCACGCCATGGAGCCTCACTGGACAGTTTTTCCGATGGACCCGCCGGTGATTTCTGCTTAGGTCCGACCCGTACCGCCGTGACATGGCCCCGGCCTCTCACTTTGTCCCCCGCCTGCTTTGAGCATAAAAAAAAAAAAGGGAACTGTTCCCAACCACCGTTGCCAAGCGGAGATTACACAGATATTAACCTCATAATGGTCAAACCAGATTGTTTTATTCCCGCTGTCAAAGAGGAATGCCGCGTGCAAGGAAACAGACACGCGTAAAATAAGTGGACCGTGAACAGCGAGAGTTGGGTTCATTTGTGTCATTTCTGTTTGTTAATTTTGGTTTTAGTATTATTGTTATTAGCTCCCATGTAAGGGCGATGTATGCAGGCTAAACCTTTTCTGCAGGGTTTTCCAATTTTTTTTCTGAGTTGATTCAACCGGTATAAAACTCTGGCAGATGTATTTGAAATATTAGGCCTTTTCTTTGGCTTGCTGACAATGTATATCTATGCTTTGGCCTTGGTTCTGCTAGTAAAGTAGGTCGTGCCTGGGTCTGGGTCATAACAAAGCTGAGGCCTCCATTAACACTTTAAGGAATCATGAACGGTTGGGAAGAAAACACATGAATTTGCCGTCAAGTATCAACCTGTAGTGTAATGTGTAATGTAGCGCTGGGATTAAGTAGAGAAGACACGTCGCTCACACTCAAACAAGTTCCTC
>NW_028179073.1:0-12867 GCF_964030765.1 Micromesistius poutassou | reverse complement strand
CTGTGTCTGGGTGTCTATATGTGTGCGTGTGCGTGTGCGTGCGCGTGCGCGTGTGCGTGTGCGTGCGCGTGTGCGCGTGTGTGCGTGTGTGTGTGTGTGTGTGTGTCTCTCCCCGGTGTGTTCAGTGTTGTCTGCTCTCTGTTGGTGCCGCCGTGTCCACACAGTCGCTGCGGAGGGCCCGCGCCGCCGCCCACACGGGGAAACAGTTTACCATCAAGAGAAGGCTGGTGGGCGGCCCTCAGCCACCACCCCGCCGTCTCCTCACACACACACACACACACACACGCGCACACACACGCGCACAGCACACACACACACGGCACACACACACACACACACACAGAGGACGTGACACACAGACAAGGCACGGAGGAAATGAGGGAGATATGGGAATGGAGAAAAATATTTTAGCATCAATATTAACAGAGATAATTATTAGTAAAACGTTGGATCATTATTATTATCGTAGTACGAGTAGTAGAAGGGTTGCCTTTATTTATGTGATATCATCTTTTTTTTTCATTATTAAAATAGTAATCATTATCATAATCCTCAAACAAATGTAATTGCAATATTTCATATTTAGTAATTAAATGATGCCATTCGTTTCACATTTTTTTGGCCTTTTATTACCTTTCAGTGGAGAGCCTATGCAGGGGAGCAGGTATTAATAAGGGGGGGGGATTATCTCTTTGTTATGTGCTGTGTGGGACGCGGTGTATTGATGTGAGTGATGAGATGTGGGGAACACTGGGTCAGGTGTGGTTGTTTGGTCTGCAACGAGCAGCTTCACGCTGGGAGTTTGGCAGAAGCAACACTGCACTAATTGCCTTCAAAGGCTTTCTCTCCTCTCCCAGTCAATAGGCTGGCTGTGTGTGTGTGTGTGTGTGTGTGTGTGTGTGTGTGTGTGTGTACACCTGGTCAATAAAGCATGTGCTTAGAGCCAATTGATTCTTGTCTCCCAACTTAATGCCTTGAATGCAGTCACACTTCACCAAGGTAAACACACGTGCACACGCACATGCACACACACACACACACACACACACACACACACACACACACACACACATACACACACATAGTGGGTGAGTGAGAAAGAGTTCAACCTTGTTTTGAATTTATTGAGTGGCAAATCAAACTCCTTGATGAGATGAGGACTCCCCCTCCATCTCATGCAAACGCATGCGTTCATTTATTTTAGTTCATATTTATGTCATGTATTTGGTGATATGATGAAAGGCACAAATCTTGGACGTTTTATCCTTTTTGGTATTTTTGTTAATAAAAGGTAATATATGTTGATGATGATGATGATGATGATGATGATGATGAGGGTGAGGATTTTATGAAAAGGACGATGATCAGTGTTATTATTACTATTATTATCATGACTATTATGGTTATCATGATTATTATCATCATTTTACATTATCCATATCATCAATATTATTATCGTTCTCATCCCACTCTTATTATTATCATCCTTATGATAATTATTATCATTGTCATATTGTCAGATTGTCCAAATGATCATCGTTATTATCGTGAACCAGAGTGCTGTGTGTCCATCTGATGAGAGACGGCTCACCGGGTAATTATGCCATATTTAGATTGCATTAAGATGACTGGAACTAATCAAGGTGAAGGTTAACAAGGTGAATTGCTGCCAGCAACAGGATGTAGGAGGTTGTAGGATGTGTGAGACAGGTGGGAAGGAATAAGGTGTTTTTAAGCAGGCAACCGTGCGGGCACCCACACTCTGTGGTAGCGTCCAACATTAAATAATTAGCAGAGTTGGCAGCGGATGAGACAGCACAGACAGAGACGTTGTTAATTGCGGCGGATAATAGATACTCGCACATGTTCACACTCACACACACACACACACATACTAAGAACACAAGAACACACTGTGCACATGCACACATATACACATACAAACGCATGCACACACACACACACACACACACACACACACACACACACACACACTTTCACACAAGAACACACTGTCAAGCACACACATACACATTCAAGAACAAGAGCATGATAGCACAACACATACTCACACACACACTTGCATACACACATTAGCTGTGAATTTGTCCGCCTGGTAATTCGTCACAGCAATATTTTCATCAGGCATATAACCCAGTGATACATCAATGGCACGTGTAACATCAGACTGGAATGGTTAGAACGACGTCCATTCCCTCCGAGTCTTGTAACACAAGCAAGCACACAATCACACAACAATAACAAAACTCACACAGATTCCAGTGAGCGTTAAACTCCAAGTAAATGTAAATTGGACATTTATACAACAATGCGAATTGCTCTACAATATGTCGTGGTTGTATAAAAATATACGAACGATGACTACGACAGTTACGATTCATTGACATTGTTTGTAGATTCGTCACTATAACTCGAATACAGTCTCATGGTCACATGCTGTACGTGTGTTTCCCTTCCACAGCCCTCCCGTCCCCAACAGAGGACACTCACGTAAAGCACTTGCACGGTGTCAATGTCATCAATTTCAGGAGTACATATCCTTTCTCATCAATTCTTTACGAACTAAGTTCCATGTCTATTACATTAGCGTGACCCCACTCTCCCCATCGCTTGCTCTCTCTCTCTCTCTCTCTCTCTCTCTCTCTCTCTCTCTCTCTCTCTCTCTCTCTCCCTCTCTCTCCCTCTCTCTCTCTCCCTCTCTCTCTCTCCCTTTCTCTCTCTCTGTGTGCTGGCTCCATCACCGTGTCGTCCTCCCCCTTGTCCTTACGTGCCGGCCCTCCTGCTCCCATTCCCCCAGCCCCCCTCACCCAGCCCCTCTCACCCAGCCCCCCCTCACCCCCAGCCCCCCTCACCCACCCCCCTCACCCCCAGCCCCCCCTCACCCACCCCCCCCTCACCCCCAGCCCCCCCTCACCCAGCCCCGCTCGCTGGCTGCAGGAGTACAGGCGCCGGACACCCCACATCTGGAAATGATGTCTAGGCCCCGGTCTGCTCTCAGGAAGTTTTCACACTTTATGACTCATTAACCCACAGACCTCCCTGGGCTCCCGGGGAAGAGAGAGAGAGAGAGAGAGAGAGAGAGAGAGAGAGAGAGAGAGAGAGAGAGAGAGAGAGAGAGCCCTGCCGAAGAGGAGGTGAATGACAGTGGAGGAGAGGAGTAGGAGAAGGGAGGAGGAGGAGGAGGGAGGAGGAGGAGGAGGAGGAGGAGATGGAGGAGGAGGAGGAGGGAGGAGGAGGAGGAGGAGGAGGAGGAGGAGGAGGAGGGAGGAGGAGGAGGAGGAGGGAGGAGGGAGGAGGAGGAGGAGGGAGGAGGAGGAGGGTGAGGAGCAGTAGGAGGAAAAATAAGGGACATGGTATGGAAGGTTCATGGTCAGGGAACATGGTGATGGGCAGGAGAAGTTCTTAATACTACTACTTTACACTAATACTTGTACTCGTTATTAGTACTCAATTTGTTCTGAATTGTAGGGCAGACATCAAACCTTGTCTTGCCCGGGTGTGCCACTGGCGAGCCCACACTGAAACGGACTCCACTGGGAGTCTCGAAGAAAAGCAAACGGAGAGCCTGGCTAGTGGCGTAGCTACTGTCGTCTAATCACACTTATGGATTACTGATGTGAGAGCAAAGTCCATCGATCCCCGATGAAAAGGCTATGGATACTTCAAGTATATCGCCAGTCTGTCAGACTCACAGGTTTATTGGCTGACATGGTCTACGTCGAGATGTAAAATCAACCATCATTTCCTCTCCACCTCTCGCCCCCCTCACGGTGTCCCGCCCGTTCCCAAATTGTGCAGTCGCCGAGCGAACCGGCGTCCCCTTTTAATCCAAACAAATGTCGGGCAGCTCCCGTCGCGTTGTCGTTTGCTTTGTCCCGCACAAGTAAGCGCGTACAAACTTAACCTGCGTACAAACTTAACCTGCGTACAAACTTAACCTGAGTGTTTTTCTCCCGTGAACAAACAAATAAGTTACGACTCTGTGTTGACTTGTGTTGAGGCTTCACGGAATGAGAGACGGAGAGACGGAGAGGCACGCATTCTGAAGTCTTAAATGTTAAATGTCACGGTCATTAGCACGGCGGTGGATTTGGATCGACCTGGGGATTCTTAATTGCTCCGACCCACCGGTTGCAATGGACTGGCCCGGTGGGGGATGAGTGAAATTTGTTTCACTCTTCTCAACACACTCTTACGTTCATACAATTGGGAGCGAGCACTTTCATTTCGATTCAGGAGTGAATGCTTAGGCTGCGTTCCCATCAGTTAGTAAACACCCTCTCATACACTGACCCCCACTGACCTATTGAAATGTTCTTGGATTTCGGAATCTCACCCTGCCTAAAATACAGCCGACCGTCTTTGCTCAGCATGAAGTCTGTGAGAATGCGCAGTGCTGTGTGAACACAGTATGGAAACTCGTGGGTTTTTTCATTTGCTGGCACTATTGGATGAAGCTACCTAGCCGGGATAGATCGTATGCGCTTACTTGTGTTGAAAAAACCAAGTTAAGAGCTGTGGGGGGGCTGCTAAACACTCATTTGGAATCTAATGGATGTCAATTGCTCGGCAACCGCAAAAATTCGAAAGCTGCATACACAGCGAGAGGGGGTGAGTCGAACACAAATCTCGGTTGTTTAACATCTCGACGTGGATAATGTCACAATTAACCTGGAGTCTTAGCAGCCGGCGAATCCTTTAAAGAGACTTGGTTAAATTCAGGGGGGCTAAATCAAGGCTTGAGAGAAGACTTTAGGTCTGTGTTACATGCATTCGTGTGTGGGTGTGTGTGTGGGTGTGTGTGTGTGTGTGTGTGTGTGTGTGTGTGTGTGTGTGTGTGTGTGTGTGTTTTGTGTGTGTGTGTGTGTGTGTGCACTGTCCAGGGTGTCTATGTCCAGCCCTCTGTGAGTAATGTGTCTGAAGCAGGAGCTTCCTAATGAAACACTTTCCTCGAGTGATAATTACAGCAGGAGAAAGCAAGGACACCTCCAGTCAACGTGTGAACCCTAACTTAATAAAACACTAAGTTCTATGTGCTCATTGTGTGTGTGTGTGTGTGTGTGTGTGTGTGTGTGTGTGTGTGTGTGTGTGTGTGTATGGGCATGGTCCCCTTGCCTGTGTGTATTTGTGTGTGTGTATGTGTGTGTGCGGGGGTCTTAGTTGGTATGTGCGTATTCGAGTGTGAGTGTGTGTGTGTGTGTGTGTGTGTGTGTGTGTGAGAGAGAGAGAGAGAGAGGGGGAGGAGAGAGAGACAAGTAGACAGTTAGAGACCAGGTTTATTTTGTGTGTGTGTGTGTGTGTGTGTGTGTGTGTGTGTGTGTGTGTGTGTGTGGGTGTGTGTGTGTGTGTGTGTGTGTGTTTGACTTTATATTTTCATAATCAACTCGAGAGAAAGAGAAATCAGCCTTTCTTCCGTACATGTAACTTCTTCCAGTTGTTGGTCATCTGACACTTGGAGATTGTGGTGAAGTCGTCGATTTAATGCGATTCCATGTGCATTGGCATCTAACGACGTGAATTCATTTTGAGAGAATCAAAATAGGAACTTTCATTACTTGTTTTCCCGCCTTGACGCTTTCCTTTACCTCATCAGTAGCCTCACCCTCATGGCACTGCTGACTTAGTGTCTTTACTTTCAATGCAATGTCACAGTGGGGGAAATCTCATCGAAAGCTCTGATTCAGATAAGCCGTGACAGGACCGGGGATCAGATAGGGAAGGAGAGGATAAACATTATCTATGGTATATCTTGTTAGAAATGCATTACATACATTTTTGCACAATAGACACCTGCATACTTAATGGGTTTATTCCCCCCCCCCTCCACACACACACACACACACACACACACACACACACACACACACACACACACACCAAAAAGAAACAGTGTTGCCATTGAATTCAGTGAAACAAGTCAGAGAAAACAGACTTACACCAGCAGAACAATTCAATTATTCTGTGTGGCTTTAATAAATGTTTGATGTGCATTACATGAAAGGTTCCTAATTCAAATTTTACGATTTAACAGTTAGGGTTTTTCCCATTAAATCTTGACACACAAAGTCTACAATTTGCATTATTGGCATTCATTAAATAAATATGAAGAACTAACAGAATTATACCAAGAGCAGGATTGGGTGAAGATTAACGTGCATGTTTCAACTACCAGTGCATTTATAATACTATCTCTTGGCATATGCTCGTTTCGAATCTCAGGGATGAAGTTTTTAATTTTGTGGTCTAACAGATTTCCTTCTTCTTGTTTTAAATAGAAACCTCCTTACACCTTAAGCAGGGGCCATTTTTTTTTCTCCAAAAAAGCTTTCCTGCATGATTTGTGTGTGCCAATCTGACTTCCTCTCCACCCTTTGTGTATTAAATTGCCGTCTCTCTTTGAATTATTTAGTCAATCATCTGAAAGCTGTCGATGCGGAGGAATTGACTTAAGAATAAGAATAGTTATAATAATGCTCACCGCTGTTACACTCTTCACTCTGGTGTCTTGTGGGTGTCGCCCGGCTACAAAGAAATTATACAATGACAATAAAGTTAATTAAGTTGACAAATATATTATGCTTTAATATCGCAAAAATAAACCCACTGACATGAGGAAGATAACAGAGCAGGAGACCTTGAAGGTGAGAGCTTATTACTTCATGCAGAACCGAACCGCCCGTCACCCACACTAGAGTCGTTAGCTTTATTGGTTAATTAAATACACCTGTGTTAAAGGACAAGGCTGCCTAATCAGGTCATCAGAAAGACCCATTTTAATTAACTACCCGTAATTTGCAAAGGAAATACGTGAAAAGCACAAACTTAGTCACCTGACCCCCAATAGGCCTAAGGTATGTAGACCAAAGAATATTTGATCATCAACCCAAAATGAGCAAATGTTTTTTTTCACTGAACTGGTGTCAAAATAATCAACTTTTATAATTTTGCGATTCTAAAATGATATTAAGAAAGGTAGCAGTAATAACCTTTTACACAGAATTTATTCTGGGAAAACGTTTGTCTCAGAGGTGTGATAAGAGGGTAAACACAGGTGTTATGACTCAGAACAGCATTATGAGATGTGTTCAATTAAAGGAGTACTCTATCATTACAAATTTAATTAGTTAAAAATACCACATTTCAAATACCCATTATTATTTTGTATTGTATGTGTTTTTAACTTCATTTTTGATTGTATGCTTGATTGCTCTGAGCCTCACTTGTTAGTGACTTTGGATACAAGTCAGGTAAATCTAATATACAGCTGCTTTGAATCAGTGTTTGTGGCATCCGCCTTTCCCAGCCCATGCTAACTTAATCCATGCTAGCTTGACTCACAAAAAAAACATTTGGCAGCACTGTTTCACCTGAACACGTCTGCAGTGGAAGATGAGATGTTGACTGTACAAGCTGATATTGAGCTGAAGTCCAGGGCTCATGGTCAATTTGGGGACTTGCTCACAAAGTATCCAAACATGAGGAATGTGCTAACTCCTTGACTGCATTATTTGGCTCTACTTATTTATGCCAGTCAGCCTTTCCCCACATGACAATTAGTAAGTCCAAATACCGTTCCACCATCACTGATGGTCATTTGGAAGCCTGCTTGAGACTAGCTTCCAGCTGCTACTCTCTGGGCTATGCAACCCTGGCTGACTCCATTTAGTGCAAGTCATCAGAGTATGTACTCAGTATATATAAATAAATATATGTCTAGCATTTTTTGATAGCTTGCAGGCCAAAAAAGCGTGGGCACCCCTGAGCTAGGGCAAGCATTTGCCCTAGAAAAGGCCAGTAAACAGCATTTGTAGTTTGTTTGCTATTATATTATTGTTCAAAATATCATATGTAGCACCTTTAAGCATTTTGATGAGCACTGGAATTGTAATGTGGGTTTAATTACCTAGACTTACCTTAGACTACTAACTATTCACAAGTACTCAATTGCTGTAACTAATTTGGGATAATTAATACCAAGTCAGTTCACACCTCTGTTAGGTGTGCATTTTATACTATGTTTATATCTATTTTTGTTTGTTGAATTGTTCTACATTTGTATTAATATAGTGCTATCCATTTAATGTGAACACTGACTCTTTTTCAGTGGAGTGCAATATTCAATGTCTTTTGATGTGAGTGCATAGCATTTGCACTAGCCATGGCATGTAAAACAGCATTGGCAAAATAAATTCTTTATGCATGGATGAACACTGACCTTATACTGTTTTGGTCAGTATTAATATAACATAATGCTGATGAACGTTGGTTTGAGGGGCCCCCTAGGAATGTTTGCTTAGGGCCCCAACAGACTCTCAAATCGCCACTGTGTATCGACAAAGTAGGTAGCCCACTGGCCCATCACACTACACTGTCCCCGTAATGATAGTAGTGAGACTGAAGACTCACTGGCCAATCCCACTCCTCATAATGATGGTATGCCACAAAAGACACACCCACTGTGATGCAATTGGTCCTTAAATATAGTTAAAGAGACACTGGACTAGGTCTATGGTATGACTACTATGATATGATTTAAAGACACACTAGACTGGGTCTTCATCGGCTTGGTATGAGTTAAAGACACTCATCAGAAGTGGTCCTAACAGGGATGGTATGAGTTTATGACTAGGTCATCATAGGGATGGTATGAGTTTATAGGTCATCATAGGGATGGTATGAGTTTATAGGTCATCATAGGGATGGTATGAGTTTATGACTAGGTCATCATAGGGATGGTATGAGTTTATAGGTCATCATAGGGATGGTATGAGTTTATGACTAGGTCATCATAGGGATGGTATGAGTTTATAGGTCATCATAGGGATGGTATGAGTTTATGACTAGGTCATCATAGGGATGATATGAGTTTATGACTAGGTCATCATAGGGATGGTATGAGTTTATAGGTCATCATAGGGATGGTATGAGTTTATAGGTCATCATAGGGATGGTATGAGTTTATGACTAGGTCATCATAGGGATGGTATGAGTTTATAGGTCATCATAGGGATGGTATGAGTTTATAGGTCATCATAGGGATGGTATGAGTTTATAGGTCATCATAGGGATGGTATGAGTTTATAGGTCATCATAGGGATGGTATGAGTTTATGACACTCATCGGACTGGGTCCTCACAGGGTTGGTCTGAGTTGAAGACCCACTGGACTGGGTCTTCATAGGAATGAGTTAAATACCCAGTGGACTGGGTCCTCGTTGGTCTGAGTTATTAATACACTGGACTGGGTCCTCGTTGGTCTGTGTTATTAACACACTGGACTGGGTCCTCATAAGGATGGTCTGAGTTAAGGGCCCACTGGACTGGGTCCTCATAAGGATGGTCTGAGTTAAGGGCCCACTGGACTGGGTTGTCATAGGGATGAGTTAAGGGCCCACTGGACTGGGCCCTCATGGAGATAGAGGAGGAGTGGCTGAACACACTTCTGTTCGTGTCTCCTGTATTCATGACGGGTCCAGTTGACTTGAGGTACCTCTTGAGGGATAAATGATGGCTTTATTAACGGCAGACAGTGGAGGCTGTCTAACCTGCACTCCACAACACTGGCTAGGCTAATTACAGCCATCAGCAGCTAATGTGATCGATGATAAGAAGGGTTCTCTTATGGATTGGTCACAAGCCATACAGTCTTGAGCAAGCCTGCGTGTATTTACAGTCAAATGCGCACATCTGTCAAACCCCAATGCTAAGATCTGATGTCAGTTTTTTTTCAACGTTTGTCCATCTTAGACTCATAGGCTTGTGCATGCATTACATTAAAGATGAGCCGAAAAAATAAATGCATATGCTCAAATGATTGATAATCAGATTTCAAAGCGACCTTGTTTATATATAACAGTTGAGATGTAATTTGGTCAAAACTGAAAAAGCAAGACAAAAGTGTAACTTAATTACTAGTTCTTTAATTAAGATTGTCGGTTCACATAAAATAAAACAATTTTATACGTCTTTATACGATTCCAGTGATATTTTCGATTAAGCCAATGCCTGTAATTAATTGTATTATTTAAGATATTCTGATAAACTTGAAAATGCTTGATTAATTGGGTTCTTAATATAAATTATGTTTTTAGAATTCATCATGTGATGGGGAACTATTTTTGCTACTGCCATTATTTGAAATGTGTGGTTTATTGGTTTAGCCGATGCGACAGCCATCATTATGCGTTGTATTAATGCAGGTGCTGATATTAAGTCGACCAGGAAGAAGATCACAAAGCTGAATTTAAAAATATACCGATTTGAACACTATTTCTCCTGCACGTTTTCTCCAATATTGAATACAAAAAAGTTGGTTCTTGTTATTATTTCTTATATATATATACTGTAAGGATTGGCTCTTTCGTGAAGCAAATAGGTTCGGCTTTGCCAGCAATTTTGTTCTAGTTCCTAATTGAGCTGTGTTACGCATTTATTAAAAGGGTAGATCTAATTTCTCTCTCACACACACACACACTTCTGTTCTTATTCTCTGATGCTGAATCAATGCGACACCTCTGGGATGGCACAGTGGGAGGGGGTCGTGTGCCATGCTCGTTTTTCACACCCATTTTTTTTAAGGGGAGGGTGGAGGGTATACGTGTGAATAATACCCGCTCATTACGGGTGCGCTGGCTGCTGGTTAATTCATCCTGCACTGTCACCAGCTTGTGTACGACCCCGGGTAACACATAAATCACACACAGAACCAACCGCTCGACCGGCAAGCTTCATGCCCCTAACGCCACTGATTTATCAACCAAATTACTGCGAGTCCGTTCGGCCTCAACACTTTGCAAGGAAATCACCGACTAACCCCTGAGCGGAGCGATTTATTGAAAAGCTGTCCCTCTCACTTTCCTCGCTCGCCCTGCACCCGCCTCCCGTGTCACTCCACTCATCTCTCACGGACTTAATTAAAATCTATCCCGTTGGCTCCTTGGCATTTATTACGACACTGGGCTAATGAAACAAAGAACACGACAAAACCAAAGCTGCTTTGTGCCTATAAACATTCATTACAATGCAACATGTCTCTCTCTCTCTCTCTCTCTCTCTCTCTCTCTCTCTCTCTCTCTCTCTCTCTCTCGCTCTCTCTCTCTCTCTCTCTCTCTTTCTCTCTCTCTCTCTCTCTCTCCCTCTCTCTCTCTGCGAACTGTATTTCGCCTTATTGCCACAGTTAGGTGTTTAGACAGGTTAGGCCTATACTGAAAACTCGTAATGTCTTATTTTAAATTGGCAAATGTTATTTAAGAACAAATAAAGCCCTATTGTTTTAGGACTGCATTTTATGAGCATGATTCTCCAAGAATCAGGCCACATCTCGAAGAATCTCTTCAGGCCTGTGCCAACAGTATAGGCCTACAATAAGGTGACGATGTGGCCTTTATAAAACATGCAAGTCCATTATCCTTTTGTACTCCATCACACATCCCGCAACTGCATATACAGGCCTATACGGCGGGCATAGCTCTGGAACAGTGATTATATGAAAGGGCTTTCTTGTGAAGGCATATAGCACAATGGTCCGACACTGAGCCAAGTGGGTATACACAAGGAAGCCTTTTATATACGGGTAGGCGTGTGTGTGAAGTTGAATGTATAGTGTGGACTGTGGATGAAGGGGAAGGCTCCTCTCCTGAACGGTAATGACAATCGGTGTTAATGTCTCTCCTTTAAGCAAAGAGTCCCTCGGAGGGGATGAGCGGAGGGAGAGGCACGGGCACACAGCAGCACGGGTAGGGCGGTGGCGTCTGTAAATGAGGCTCTTGAAATTACATTGATAATTAATTTAAGCAAATTTGTTTCCATTAAATAAAAAAGAACACACATTGAAGTACTTAATTAGCTATGGTATTAATTAAAAAGGGGGCTTCTAATTAGAAAAGTATAGCCTATGAAATAAAAAAAATGGTCTTAACCCCCCCCCCCCCCCCACACACACACACACACACACACACACACACACAACCCTTTTTCTATATATATATAATTTTGTTCCCTCTCCTTAGGGCTCCTTCGTATTTCGAGGCTGTGAGGCAGCTATTGGGCTCTCCTCTTGAGAATTGGAAATGGGGGATGGAGAGGGAGAATGTGGAAGGTGGTAAATTAGCTGGCTGATCCGCGCTCATTGCCGCATACACATTCCCCTATTACCGCGCCGGCAGCGCTTTAGTATTCCGGGCATGGCGCGCGCGTCTAGATAGCAGATTTATCAAATGTGAAAATGAATGTATGATGATCAGTTAAATTGAAAATCAGCGCCCGGGTGACAGGCCGCCATGACACCTCGGTAATTAGAAAAGAAAAATGATGGCGTCCGAATGCATAATAGAGCAAAAACAATTTGCGCCTATCGCCCACACCGTAATGATCGCAGGAGGGAAAATTGAAATTTCTTTCGGTTTCAAAATTGATTTCATAAAGTATGATGCATGAGCGAGACGGTCCGAACAGGAGGGGCTGCCTGCTCCTAGGGAGCCGATGTGATCGATTAGTGGTTTGCGTTTGGAGCGCGGACCCTGCATCCCCCACCCCCCCCCCCGCTCATCCTCCTCTTTAACGGAGCAGGAGAGGGGTTGGGGGGGGGGGGGTTGGGGTTCGGATACCGAAGGATCCGAATAAAGAAGGCCTGTTTGGACAGGAGTCTGGACAAACATGACCACTGCGCTTCTACAACATAAAGGTTTTTCATATACTGAGCTCTCACCTTTTGTTTTGATGCTATTCATGTTATTTTGGCAGTTGTCTCTTAAGCGGTGTTATGAGGTGTATGGGTCTGCACGCAGGTTATTTATGTGTATTAGCTCAGTCCTCTTCTCCCGTCAATATACGGAAACATATATGCTCA
>NW_028179074.1:0-5804 GCF_964030765.1 Micromesistius poutassou | reverse complement strand
TTTGATGACAACTTTATTGATCAAAGTTCACGTGCCACAGTGTTCCCTGCCTGAGCGCCACTGACCTTTGACCCCTCACCTAACACCGTCTTTTAACTGATACCAACCTGTCCCATCGCAATTCAGGTCAGGGTTGCGTGTCACTAATACAAGTGATTATCACTTATCACTTGTATTTATTAATCTGTTGTATAATTATTTTCATTGCCTGAGAATCCGAACATTAAGGCTAGGGTCGGGGGGGGGGGGGGGGGGGGTCATAAATATACGCCATGTTAAGCCCTTTGAGCCTGTACCTGTGATTAATGGCTACACAAATAACATTGAACAAAATGTAATTGAATTAACACGCCAAAGTAGCATAACATGCGATGTGTACCATAATATGTAAAGTAGCCTGGCTTCTGATGTCTTTGGCGGGAAAGAGAGTACAAACAAACACATTTACATTTACATTAATGGCAACATGCTAGCCTGTAGCGTGTTTAAGAGCGTGAAACAAACCACCATCCGAGTGAGTGTGACCGTAGCGTCTTTAAAGGTCCCGTGACATGCCACCAGGTTTGGTGTGATTAGCCGTTACGAGCCGTTTTGGAAATCAAACGTTGCTCATCCGTCCGTCACACATCTATGTGGACACGCCCACCTGTGATGTCATAAGGGGCAGATTTCCAAAACGGCTCGTAACGGCTAATCACACTCACACCTGGTGGCATAGAAATAGAAATAGAAAGCCTTCATTGTCACTATACACAGTACAATGAAATTCAAAGAGCAGCTCCTTAAAAGTGCACACATAGTTAGCACAATATAAAATATAACAGACTATACAGTAATAACATATGAATACACAATAAAATAAAAATAAAAATAAGAAACACAAACAGAAACATTTTGAGCACAGACTTGAGTCCAAGAGCGGCTAGCAGCGTGTTGAACGGTAGAGGTAGGTTATGTCTGGTGGTGCAGTGGTCGGTGCAAAAACGTCAGTGCAGTTTATATTAGTGCAAATTTGAGTTCAGTATGGTGACAGCTTTGGGAAAGAAGCCGTCCCTGAGTCTATCCGTTGAGTCACGGGACCTTTAAGAGCGTAACCCGACATGCTAGGCCTGTAGCGTGTGTGAGAGGCCGTACCGTTGCCCGCGGCGCCCTGCTCGTTGACGGGCACCAGGCGGTAGACCTTGTAGGGCTCGGAGATGTCCAGCTGAGAGCGCTCCGCCACCTCCTTGAACTCCTGGCTCTTGTTGAGCGCGCAGCGCAGCCGCGTCTTCCAGGTCGCCGGCTCGTTGCTGTTCTCGGCCGTCATCTTGCCTTTGAACTCGGCCCATGCCTGGGTTGGAGCAAGACGTCGGATGGAAGTTGTAACTTTTGTGTTTGTTTGTGTGTAGTTCCACGTCCTGTGCATGCCGACCAAATCAAATCAGATCCAACTGTATTTATACAGAGCCTTTCGCACAAAAGGGCAATACAAGGTGCTTAACAATACAATGAAAATAAACCAAAATCAATCAATAAATAAAGGACACACACACACACACACACACACACAAACACGCACACAAACACAGGTCAGAGGGTATGGAGGCTCAGACCATCAGTTCAAACCGGTATGTTGTGTTTTGTTGAGGAGCAGATTTTGTTTAGGAACAGATTAGTCTGTCATTTGGCGTTAATCATGCGTGCACTTTGACTCTTGCTTTCCATTGTACAGATGAAATTCAAATGAAATTCATTATATGTTTACCCAGATATTATGTTAGCTTGGCTATTCAAATAGAACATTTGTGTTTACTGACTTTGTTGAAAAGGCGTTGGCTAGGAGGACTAAAGGACCATTTACATTTAGTGTGTTTATCCAGTGCTGGATGTATTGTATTGTATTGTATTGTGTATTGTGATTGTGTATGTACTACACCCTTTGTGTAGTTATATCGGTTGTAATCCTGTGTGGGAATGGGCCACTTGTGTGGCATGACACGAAAATAAACATAATCAATCAATCAATAAATGATGCATCAAATGAAGAAGAGTGATATAAACAAGTTATAGACAAAGCACAACCAAATATTTGCATACAGCTATTTGTAAAAAACAACAACAACAACAACAACAACAACATCAAAAATACCAGACGTGAATAATTCATATATTTCTGTTTCCATGACAACGCACCTTAAAGATGGCGCCGTCTTCGTCACTCCGGAAGTCCTGCTTCCCGGCGTGTTTCCACGGGATGCGGAACATGGTCTGGTCCTCGTCGTCCCACACCAGACCCGGGTACTTCCCGCTGGTCACCTGCCCCCCAACATCAGACCCCAGACCGCCTTAAAACCTCTGAGCCTCCTCCCAGACCGCCTTAAAACCTCTGAGCCTCCTCCCAGACCGCCTTAAACCACCTCTGAGCCTCCTCCCAGACCGCCTTAAACCACCTCTGAGCCTCCTCCCAGACCGCCTTAAACCACCTCTGAGCCTCCTCCCAGACCGCCTTAAACCACCTCTGAGCCTCCTCCCAGACCGCCTTAAACCACCTCTGAGCCTCCTCCCAGACCGCCTTAAACCACCTCTGAGCCTCCTCCCAGACCGCCTTAAAACCTCTGAGCCTCCTCCCAGACCGCCTTAAAACCTCTGAGCCTCCTCCCAGACCGCCTTAAACCACCTCTGAGCCTCCTCCCAGACCGCCTTAAAACCTCTGAGCCTCCTCCCAGACCGCCTTAAACCACCTCTGAGCCTCCTCCCAGACCGCCTTAAAACCTCTGAGCCTCCTCCCAGACCGCCTTAAACCACCTCTGAGCCTCCTCCCAGACCGCCTTAAAACCTCTGAGCCTCCTCCCAGACCGCCTTAAAACCTCTGAGCCTCCTCCCAGACCGCCTTAAAACCTCTGAGCCTCCTCCCAGACCTCCTTAAAACCTCTGAGCCTCCTCCCAGACCGCCTTAAACCACCTCTGAGCCTCCTCCCAGACCGCCTTAAACCACCTCTGAGCCTCCTCCCAGACCGCCTTAAACCACCTCTGAGCCTCCTCCCAGACCGCCTTAAACCACCTCTGAGCCTCCTCCCAGACCGCCTTAAACCACCTCTGAGCCTCCTCCCAGACCGCCT
The DNA here is from genome assembly GCF_964030765.1 of Micromesistius poutassou. Lineage (NCBI taxonomy): Eukaryota > Metazoa > Chordata > Actinopteri > Gadiformes > Gadidae > Micromesistius > Micromesistius poutassou. The sequence continues at coordinate 2,706 of NW_028179074.1, read as the reverse complement.
TAAAACCTCTGAGCCTCCTCCCAGACCGCCTTAAAACCTCTGAGCCTCCTCCCAGACCGCCTTAAACCACCTCTGAGCCTCCTGCCAGACCGCCTTAAAACCTCTGAGCCTCCTCCCAGACCGCCTTAAACCACCTCTGAGCCTCCTCAGCGCTCGGTGCCACACGGCAGAACCACACTTCTGAGCGCTGTGATAGTGTCTCCAGTTGAGCCTTTTCCTTTATACTTGTACTTCTCTATTATCAATTGTCTCACTTTTTTACTAGTGCTGGTGAGTTGTGTTGTTTTAATCGATTCTAAAGCCAGATAATCAAAGCTACAAGCAATGACCAAACTGTGAAACACGACCCCTTTAACCTGCTCACTTATTACTGCAGGTGGTCTCCCCTTTGTCCAAATGTGAACGTCTCACCCTTTCACAGAGAACATGTTCAAAAAGTAAAGCTACACATAGTTCTCTCACTGTAGCCAACATATAACATCAACAAACCCCCATATACAGTATATATATCCATACAGATACAAATATCACGTAATAAACAACAACAAAAAGAGGAAATACCTAATTCAAATAAAACACAAAGGGACCACGGTGACATATCCTCCTTTTTAACACAACTTCCGTCATGTTGATTAACTGGACACGATTTAATCAATGGTCTCCAGCGGGTCCGCAAACTAAAAACAAAGGCTACCGATAGGGTTGCCAACCGTTCCGTAAAATACGGGATCGTTCCGTATTTGGATCGCGCATAACCCCCCCCCCCCCCCCCCCCCCCTCAACAATCTCGATCAAGAGGCGTCCCTTATTTGAAACTCTGGGAGTTGGCAACCCTAGCTACCAACAAAAAATAAACACCCATAACTAGTTTACAGCAGGATGACTGAACACGCACAAAGACTTCCTACTTTCTAGATATGTTTGTTTATGACTAGTTATTAGTCGAGACGGGCAATCACAGAGCTGGACATGGGACCCGTTTATGGCCTGGTTATCAGAGTGGAGCGCCTCGGCGCGCGCATAAGCGCGCTTATGCGCTTTCCATTCGCACAATCCATACATTGAACCTCACCTGTTCCACCATCCAGGAGCGCAGCTTACGCGTGGAGCGGGCTTTACTGGGTCCCATGACGGCTCTGCGGGCAGACGGTCAACATCATGACACATATCCGAATCGGTTTTCTTTTACACCAAACGAAGTAAACCCAGCAGATATCAGGGGTTGAACTACCAACGCTCTGCACAACAGCGCTACGCGCGACTAAAAGCATGCCCATAAGACCATGAAATAGCAAACCATCTGAGCAACATTTTTGGATTAAATAGTTGTGCCCGTCGTTGCGTCTGTAGATGTTTAAAAGTCCAGGCGTCCCTTTCTGTATATCGCCCGAATGCTACACAAATGGAAGCGAGTTTTTGGTTTCGTTTACCTCAGTTGCGTTTCCCTGGACCAGCTGGTGTGCGCCCAGCAGCGGTAATGCACTGGGGCAGTTCTCTAGAAACCTTCCTCACCCGCTGCCGTTTCCCAGAAATCACGTGACTACGGAGAAACGCTCTGTATTTGGACCACTAGAGGGCGCATGGATGGAAGTAGACCAGATAAGAGCCTGGAAGTCCTGATAACAGGGGAAGGGGAGCTGATTCCCGGGATGTTTATCGGCCCCCTCGAATAGTTTAATATCCCTGCTTCTAAATAAACTAAATACATGACTATTCTCTTCAAATGGAGGAGCTTAGTTTCGCAATATATCCCTTTGCCCAATCAGGCTTTCTATATTAAATACAATTAAACATGTACATATAGATTTACAGTGATATATGCTTTCAGCTTTATCGTCTAATGTATGTTTTTATACCCCAGTGTTGTTAAATAATCACAACTCTGTTTTTTTATTAACGGTTTTATTCACAAACCAGATACACAGTTCCAGATTCACAAAGTGGTCAATGTGCAAAGCGTGTCCATATTAAAATATGTTTCACTAAATGAGCCCCATAAAATCCCCCAAAAAATAAAGTCTCTTAACACAACAAAGTCAGACACACCTTCTGCTGTCATGAATCACTGCACACACAGTCTCTGGTACAACACACTGATCCTTTTACTCCCATCGAAGACAATTATAAAAATAAACTTTAGATTCCCCCCCGAAAATACTGATGGATGGATTAATGTCTTTCATTTCCATCAAGTAAAATATTGCTCATTCTAAATTTCTGTCTTCATTTCCGTCGAGGAACGTTCTCTCCCAGGGGAACCTCCTGGAGTTTCTGTGAAGAGGAGGAACCAGAAAAGAATCCACTTTTTATTGTTTGTATATAACTACGTTCAAAGTCACAATATCAGGCTAATCTCACGCTAATCTCAGGAATTTCTTTCACAATGTTAGAAAAATAAATTTGATCTTTTAAACCAGACACTTTAAATCCTAATTCAACATAACTCTAAATGTTGGGTTTAAAACACCAGTTTCTTCAAAATCCAGTTTCTTCAAACACACACATAATTTAGAAACAGCACACACTGTTTTACGCTTTATCAACATATTTACTGTAGAAGAAGAGAGAGAGAGACCATGTGGAGAGAGAAAGAGCGAGAGAGAGAGAGAGAGAGAGAGAGAGAGATAGAAATAAAGAGAGAGAGAGGGGGGGGGGAGGGGCTAATGAAATAGGCAAGGGAGGCGAGGGGGTGAGGTATAAAAGACA
>NW_028179075.1:0-17656 GCF_964030765.1 Micromesistius poutassou | reverse complement strand
TATATATATATAAATATATATAAAAAGCCTGGGGCTGCCCAGAATAGTGATGTCTTCTCAATAAAGATGGCATCAGCAGAGACAAATGGCAGTTTTTCAAACCACTTTCCACACAATTAAGAGGAGAAGTCCTTTCAAGTAGAACACACGGGAAGCAGCGCTTTGGAGGAATAAAGTCATAAAGGGGTTCAGATTGAAAATGATATTTTACAGTCCAGCTTATAGAGGCTCTCCTATTTCCCAACAGAGGGTGACACTTTTGGCCTCTTTTACTGCCTTCTATTGAACAAAATGTTCCCTTTTTTAATATGCATTGTGCAGATTTATAGCTCTGATTTTTTAGAGCACACTGGAATCATAGAAAGTATCATTTCAGTGATCTATTCAGGCCCCAATTGACCAAACTGTAAAGAAGATATATATTTTGAGAAATATGTGCGCAAAGGCATGGACCCTGTTCAACAAGGAGGAGTCCCTGCAAGCAAATCAGGCAAGAATCGTATCATTACATGACAGAATATATTTTATCACTAAAATTCCACCGGGAGCTCCACCACCGCCACCGTCTGCCCGCTCCAGAAGCGGAGCACGTCTCAGACGGGACAGGGACGACCCCAGACGACTTGGCCCGAGCCCCGCTTCTCGTGTGAGTTCAGGTTCCTGGTAAACCGAGATGACCTCACCCCAGCGCCGGGGAGCGTCTGGTGAGCAGCGCAGGACCGTGCCTGGCCCGAGGGCTGTGGTCAGCGGGCGGCTTTCCTTTGGTAACACGGGAGGAAAAGCTTACATCCACAGCGAGCTCCTTGCGGCCTCCCGGCACCAAACCATTATCTGGAACCCCACAATGTTCCATAATAACTAGGCTGCCGTGCAAGCGGCAGGGCAATGGAGGAGGTGGAAAAAAATGATTTTTTAGAATGGATTTCAAACGCATTTCAGAACGCCACGGTGGTTCAAAAATAAAATTGAGACCGTCTAGGCGAAAAAGCGCAGATATATGAAAATGCCACGACATGTTGGACGCTTGTAGAACAAATGCCAGCCGCTTGCTTTGAGGCATGTATCATTTACTTTGGATCGGACATAATGCGATTCAACAGAATCCGATGGCAGTTGGGCTTTTGTATTTAACCAATTCAGTCCCAACACAGCCGAGCAGCCCCATCGAGCGCATTAGGGTTTGACAGGTCATTAAGCGCTGCTTAAACAGCACATCGTTCAGGATAATGACAAAGTCTGGACGTTTCTTAATGTGCTTTATTGCCTTCGAGGAAAGGCAATCTTTGAGCCGAGGTATGCAGGGTAATTTTCCGTCACAAAGTACGACGGTTGGCTCTGGACCATACTAAAACAGCCTCTGTTTATCCAGATTCAAGTATCAACACAGAGCACAGCGGGCATTGGACCAAAACCATTTGGACGGTATGTGTGAAGTCAAATGAAGGCAAAGACACAAACGAGCATCGCTCCATAAGCAGGCAAATAAATACCCTTCAGCCCCTCCTCCCTGGTGAAGTATCAGTGTCTTGCCGGCCTCTGCCTCGCACATCAACAAATCAACAGTGATTCAAAGAAAAAGAAGCGGGGATTCAGCCCAGAGTGCTTAAAAACAAATCGAGCTGGAGCTGAGACAGCGTTGTCTTATTCCCATCCGACCCGGCCTTTTGTTACATCCATTTATCTTTTGTCGGGGAGGGAGGAGAGGTATAGGTAGTAAGAGAAGCTTAAAGAAGACCTATCAGTATTTACAGGCCATGGATCTGACAGACCCCGGGACTGGGACCCCCATCGCCCCCCCCTCCCCCCTCCCCCCCAGAACTCTGGGGACACAGCTCAACATCTGCACAGTACCAAAGCAGCTGGATGTAACTCAGGAATAATTGCTTCCTGCAGAAAAATATGATGTGTGCGCTCTCCTCACAGGTCCTCCTCCCTGCGAGGGGGACAAGCGTCCCCCAAGGTCCCAGCGTCATTCGTCACGCGCTCTTTGTACTCGTGGTTGATTTAGCCTTACGACGGTGGAACACGAAGCGTTCAGGGATTCTCTGTACGTTAACTGCCACTTATGGGAGGGATTTTTATAGACGATATCTTAGTATTCGATCAACGGTATAAGCAGGGGTTGTGTAAAAAGATATTTCCTGGAGCTCTTTGTTGAACAAATGTAGAACAAATTGCTGGCTTGGCCGTGTCCGAATCCTCAGTGACAGACAAGGAGGGAAATGAGAGGAGATTGTGTTCATGTGTGTGTTTGTCCATACGTACAGCCTGTCAGTTACAGTTTGGGAAACTTTCTAAAATGTTGAATCGACAACAACAGGGAAATTAGCCCAAAGTCCAATCCTCTTATGCACTTCCAATTCTTATATATATAGCCAAAACTTTGACGTTTTAGTGACATTATTACAACACTGGACAGTTCCTATGGCAAATTTTTGAGCCACTGTTAACATAGAACATTTGAAAATAACGATGACCGCGTTATTCCCAGGATCCTGTTAAAACCCCATTCCAACTGCCCGTCTTTAAATGTTATTAAAGAAAGGAAGACAAAATCATCCTCTCCTTCCTCTACTTGTGTTGCGGAGGCTTCTCCTCTGACAGAACCCCGAAGGTCGGCCGTCCACGCTCGCCATGATCCACTGTATGGCGTCAGCTTGAGTGTGTTGGTCCAGTTTCCACTCTGCTGCTCGTATATGCTCTGCCATCATCTTTTGATCCTCACTTGCGCGTTTTATAGGCAATTTTGTGGAGAGATCACCACTCTAAAATTCACATACCGGAAAATCTGTGTCCACAACGGCCCGCGTTATATCCAAATTTGCGGAATTGTTGAACTGGGTTATATCGCGGTTCAAGTGTATACTGTATATATATATATATATATATAAACATTAAAAAAAATTTGCTGCCAGGTACCCCTTTCAAGCACAATAGGATGGTATTAATATAATATTCAATATTTGATACAATTAATTTGTCATATGAAAACAGCTACAGGCTCAAACATGCACCAAGTTGTACACCTTATTAGTATGAACAGTAGGTGGCTCAGGTGGGTTTCAGCTAGAATACGCCAGTGGTAGCTTGCTGCATGCGAAAGGCGATTGCATAACAGGTTAATGTGTGAGAGAGCAGACTTTGTTTAATGCTTCACCGTGGAATAATGTAATGCACATGCGCAGATGGCTGCAGAACAATGACCGGGAAGAGTGCTTTTGCTTGTGATTCTGAAAATTAAAAGTGTGGGTATGGTACCGTGGGAGGAGCGGTGGACCCAGTAGTAGCCGAAGTCTACGGCCAGGAAGGCCAGCCACCAGGTCCAGGGAGAGTCCCAGGGCAGCGCCACCAGGTGGAAGTGCTTCCACACAAACATGTAGCTCGTCAGCTCCATACCCCTCATGAACAACCTGAAACATGACATTCAACACTGTATTTTCACCTTTATTGTAAAGTAATTGACCAATCTCTGCTTCTAATACATTTGTCGAACACCCTGTTTTCCTTCTTCAAAAGGTGCAGTCTGTAGGATCTGGTGGCGTCCTGCGGTGAGACGGCAGGTTACAGATCGGTTGTAATCTGCAACCTCACGGGCCAAACTGGATGTTGTTTTTAGCTTTAGATGTTATCTTATCTTGCTGGACACGAGTTTGCAATTCCACAAGAGAACCTTCCTGTGAACCTTCACCTGGGCAACTGTGCCCCTGTAACCTCAGGTTATCACCTGGAGCCTCATAAACAGTTATGAAACTGTTGTGAAACTGTGCACCAGGGATGAAGAGTGGATACATTTTATTTAAATGTATCTTCTCCCGAGCTGCACATTGGATCATCACCCGTTACCACTCACCTGTCTACCATTTACATTTGTTTCAAGATCAATACAAATAAATCAATATACATGTAATATGTACTATATTGTTACCAATTATTGCAATGAAACCTTGCATCTATAAACCTCTGCCTTTTCACTTCTTGCTTTTCTTATATTGGGTTGAAAGATTCTCCCCCTACATTTAGATATGCTTCTTAAAGCTTATTTATATAGGCTTATGTTTATTCACTGTAAAAGTATGACGATAAAGCTGTAAAATCTAGCTTCTCCTAGCTTCTGTGGTCTGTGGTGTGTAGTGGACTCACGATGGCAGCCGGGAGATTATTCCGGCGAATATAGACGTGATGCCGTCGCTGATGGAGGCGATGGGCTTTCCCATCTTAATCCATCCCACCACCAGCTCCAGCAATATCAGGGAGATGAAGAACGGTGAGGCCTGGACACACACACACACACACACACACACACACACACACACACACACACACACACACACACACACACACACACACACACACACACACACACACACACACACACACACACACACACACACACTTGAATTATGACTTCATGTAGTTAGAAAAACAGATATAACGTAACATAACATTTTAAGGAGTGCTGTTGCCGAACATTGTGTTTGGAACGTGAACTGAGGATATTCTGCTAAAATAGCAAGGCTGCCCTCCTCTGCACCACCCATTGCTGTGCAGGGAAGACTAGAGGAGAGTTTCTGTCTAACTTGTCTGTTCTTCCTACTTTCATGTACCTGCACCATAATAGCACTGGAGGAACCAACACTTTAACTTGACAGCCATGACATCCAATCCAGTGACAGCCTGAGGGCAGCTGTCTCACCTAATATACCGGCTGGACTTGCCACTGAAGCACAAAAAGTTACATTTGGTCGCTCCGCCTAGGGGCCTCTCTATCATTCAAATTAAACATTGAACAACCAAATATTTTAATCAATCTAAAAGAAAAGAGCCGTTTGGTCTCCTTCATCTCATTACATATTTTTGTCTTCTCCTCGCATCAAGTAACCACAGACTTAAGGATCCTGCGACAGGCCTCTATATATTACCACAGGCCTCTATATACTAAGACACAGAGGTTGTTTGGGTATGCATGGAAGCCATTAGCCAGGAATGGGCTTAGCAAGCCCAGGTCATTGTGTTGACCCGCCCGAGTGTTGGACCTGCCTGACTGGTTCTCCGATGACGGAGACCCTGTGTCTCAGACCCTCCCACGACCCCCTACGGTTTATGGACTACATGTCTGCAGGTGTGTAGAGAGAGAGGGAGAAAGGGTGTGCGTTTGTCCGCGTCAGTTTATACCAATCAATGAGTGCAGATGTGTGTGTGTGTGTACACCCGCTTTATGTGCATGCACATATCAAGCTGTTGGCTGCTGCATGTGGACATGCAGTGCACATATGGTTGCATGCAGGTGTTCTGCTATATGTGTGCGGATGTATGTGTGTGTGGGTGTGTGTGCGCGTGTGTTTTTGTGTGTGCGTGTGTCTTGGGAGTGAATATACAAGCAGAGGCAGACCGCCACAAGGGATCCACGATCACACGCAAAGCCCCAACATCTGGCCACAGCGGTGGAAGGCGCAGCTAACAAACGAGTGCTGAGCGCAGGCTGTCTCTCTCCCTCCTCAAGCCTCAGAGGGAGACATTATCATGCTGAGCGCAGGCCTCAGACCTGCCCTCTGCTCCTATCCTGTCTCCTGGATACTTTTAGTTCCCCAAACCCACACCCTTGAGTTTTTAGTTAGTTTTTTATTAAGAGAAAGGTTTTGACTTTTGTTGATAGAGTTGATCCCTTTTTTTTAATCTTTGAAAGTGTTTTAGTTCAATTTGAATCCCATCTGTATGTGTCTGTGTCCTTGTTTAAAACAAATGGATTTACTTTCTTGGCCTGCTACTTTGGTTTTTGCTTGGTTAACCTAATACAATTGTTAACATGCCTTATATTTTGTTTCAATTGTATATACAACCCAATGACTCACAGAACACAAAAGGTCAGTACAATCTGTTACGTAGGCCTACTGGGTCATATAATATATGGTCTACAATATAAAAAAAAACATGAACCCATGAGTTCATGCCTACTTGGAGCTTGCTGCGGACAGTTTCTAGTGGCACCGAGGCCTAGTAGTGGCCTTTCTTCTGGACCAGGACTTCACGTTAAATAAATGGCATTTGTTGACCAGATGTCCTGTGTTTTTCCAAAACGTTTTTATAGGGTCACGGATGAGTGATGTAAGCTGAAAATATGCGCCCTCACAATGCACTTTATCACGCTGTCAGAGAAAATGTTATCATTGTATACAAATCATTGAACAGATGACAACCATGGTGAATGTACAGACTCGCTTAACTGAGTTCAGTAAAACCTTTTTGGAAAGAGAAACCCCGCCCAACAACAAGTCAATGGTGAGGTTGGATATAATGTTAGCATCATATTGAGGTCCGATATATAAAAAAAAAGACATACAGTGTCCTTTCTGCACATATTTTCCTTGACATTGATGGAAAAGGTCATGAGGTCAAGGAAAGATGTGTATAACCCCCCACCACACACAGAGCTCGCCTGACGTGATAAAACTGCAACGTCCCAGGGACAAACACTTAAAGCGCCGCTTAGATACTTTGGGCCTGTGTGTCCGAAAAGCGCTGTTTCACGCAGGCTAAATAAACATTGGAAACTAGGTGAAAATGTTTACTTTATTAGTTGGATTTGAAATTTAAAAAGGATATAGACTACCAGTCACAAAGGGGAAACAAAACGGTTGTCACATTGACCATGGTCGTTCACGCTCCTGTCTGCACTCATATGGATTGACATAGATCCTAACAAGTATGCTGCTGTGACAACATTTTTTTTTTTTTTCGTGAATAGAAGAATTGTGCTTCAGAATCGTTTTAAAAGTTACTGACGCAAGGTGGTAGTCGTGACAGCAGTAACCTTAACCGTATTGTGGGACAGCATTATCCCCTGTCCTCGTGATGGATGGTCCAGTGTAACCATGGCATGGGCCATGGCCATAGCCAGCTATGAAATAGTCACCGAGGTCAGGACCTCTGTAATTATTTCCTAATTTTTTTAAATATGATATACTATAATTAATTATAATTTTTCAGAGGGGAACCGTCAGGTCCCTCTAGGCCATCAGAGAGTGCCTAAGCAATTCTAGATATTCCAATTTTATTTTATTAATTCATTATTTTACAATCAACATCAAGCATACAGCACGTAACAAAGGATGCGTTGAAGCACCTTTCCTTAGCATGAAGAGAATTGGACCAGCTCCTATCACGGCTGCCCCAGAGACACTTCGGGGTCAGGAAGGCTCCTGTCCGGCCGCAGCCCTACAGGTGGATTTATACTACTCGGTATCTACGTAGGCCTACAGCATGTTTTGCTGTTGATAGGCCTCTTACCAGCCAGCTTCCAATGTACCTGTGGTCCGCCCCGTCAGACGTGGGGACCCTGGGGTCTACCTGTAGTCCGCCGCGTGAGACGTCGGGACCCTGGGGTCTACCTGTAGTCCGCCCCGTGCTAATTTGCTGAGCACACAGACCTGCAGAGCCCAGATTGCGCCGCCGCTGCTGTGCTGTGTTGTGGTGGGCGGGGGTCTACCCACCTGGCTCGTGTACTTCGGGACCTCCTCGACATGTTGGAAAGATGACTCGTTAGGTGTGACCATGTAAAACATAGAACGGAGCCCCGCCAGGGAGATGTCCCTCATCTCGTCCATAGCCCCAGCGCCTTTTCTTGCACTTTGGGTCCAGCAAAGGCCAGGTGAACTAAAAAACGATTCAAGGGAATCACAGGGTCTTAGCCAGTTGTCGTTTCACTGCAGCAGTGCAGTCAAAACGGGTGCTAAATTAAGACGCACAGTAAAGCGATCCTAAAATAACGACTGCATAACAGACGAGTGACAATTCAGGAGCCAAGACACTTAACTTGCTGGTATTAGGGGGAAGTTCTAGAGCTGTCATCACGACGGACAATCACACCTTTCTCCTTTTCTCTCGCGAGATAATAGTTCGTAAGTCTGGCGAACACGATGCAGTACAACAATAACAGTGTAAATGTGTGTGCAGTGTAAATATAAGTTAACACTGTACAAAACAGTTTTCTAAATGTCTATCTACCTGTGACTGCTGTTTAACCGATACAGACACATATGAGGACATAAGAGATTTAAGTGGACTAATGTGAGCACCTTTCGGGGTGGGGGGGAGGGGGGGGTCTCCTACAAATTTGAATGCATAATCACTGCGTGGTGAAACTGGATACCGAGCCGCAAAATTATTTTCAACTTCAAATTTGTAACATAATATGATGCTTTGTGGGTTCTCTGGCGGAGTCTTGGCAGAAGCCCTGACCCTGCCCAGAGGGAAGGAGGTGAATTGAGCACGCACCCCATCGTGCGCTTTCTTCAGTCGAGTCAGTAATGTTTAATTCATTCGCGGCACATGCATACATTTAGGGCTGGATTCCCATGGAGACAGCTGGATTGACAGATGGACAGATGTGTGGCTAGGGGGGAAGTATGGTGAAAGTATATTCAAATAAATATGTAAAGGCTATAATTAAGTATTTAAACGCTGGTTCCCATTTATTTGCTCTTATTTGCAGTATCTCCATGCCAAAATGACTGTCAGGGATTATTACTTGATGAGTTGAATAATGTTAGCAAAGAAAAACTTGTTACATACCCAATGTAGGCCAATTCTTTTTTTTTTTTTTTTTTACAAATTTGATCTCCTGGCACTGGGTTTAATTAGTTAGTCAATTAAGGTTTAGTTACATTACATACAATAGAAACCAAATGAGGCAACGTTTAACAGCGCAATCAAATAGCCACAGCCTATCTATCCTCCCAGCGTAATACACACACAGACAGTTATCATTAAGAACTATTTTCACTCCATTTGGTTTTCAACAATATAAAAGCATTTTAATATTTAAAATATCAATATTGCTTTGGTGTTTGTCATTGAGTATTTGCTTAGCATTTGTCAAAGAACTGTGTTGAAGCTATAAACCAGCTACAAACTAGCACTTAGGAGCAGTTGAATGTTCACTGCACCATTGAAATAAGTAAAAACACATTATTATCCCTTTGTACATATTGTACATTTATTTTGCATCGCTGTACTCTTTATGACGATGGCAAATCAGCAAACAGCAGTCCTTTTCAGGACAGTCCTGAGGCAAGGAGGGCGGGGCCTCTATCCGGAGGCGCGGCCTATTTCTTTCTGACCATCACAAGTGAGCATGCTCAGAACTCTGGTCACTGTCGTGACTGTCCTCCTCATTGGCTAAGGAGTCCGTGGAGTGGTGGAGGGCCGCGATGCCAGAGAACTCCGAGGGCAGCAGAGTGCCCTTTTTCACATTGACCAGTTCTTTCTCCCGGGCCAGCGCCCCCTGCTGGCCTCCTTTCACCCGCTTCCACTTCATCCTCCTGTTCTGGAACCAGACCTTCACCTACAGGGGTCACACAGTCAGAGGCATCAGACACACTGCTTTTTGGTTTCGGCTTTTGAGGCGAGAGCAAACCACACATTTTGACAGTTGAGTATTTTGGAAAAATAGTCCAGCAGAAATACTGGGCAGAGAAAGCGACGGGCCTAGCATTCGCTCACTCATTACTTCCAACAAATTTTTGGCATTTATTACCATGGCAATTACGTGATGATGTACGGTCCCATCTGCTGCCTGGCGTCTACCACATTTTTCCCTGACTCTGCAACTTTGGGCCATATTTACATTGCCCAGACTGATGATTAAGCTGTTGCCTAAAACAGTTTACACGGTCAGGAGCCAAATCTCTCCCAAGTGTCGGCACTGGGCTTGGGAGGAAGGAGGGGGGGGGGTTAGGTACTCGCTCACTCCTTAACTGTTGGGCGAGTTTATTTTTGGGGCGTCGTCATTCCGAAGGGGGGCCCCCCTGGGTCACATGGTCAGGAAGTCGGTTGACAGCACAAATGTTTGTCCTATACGTCCAAAATGTTTCCCCCATAAAGTGTCACGTCAGTTTCTCTGCTCGCTGTGAGGGCTTTTCAGGGAGCTCCAGACAGGGGGTGGAAGTGACCACAATTTGATTAGCCGGGTGTTTTCCTTGGCTCATTACACACTGCCTGACTTCACTGTGTCGTGTAACCCTTGCACTTTAGGCCATGGTACTGGATTTGATCATCCAGAAGAGTGCCTGCTCTCACAGCGAGTCGAATTCAGTGTGCACTGGTCGGACCTTCCCTCCCACCTAGATACACAACTCCCCCCAACCGCGCGTCACCATGACAGTCAGCCCACGCCACCACTCTCAACATTTTTCCTACATTACTGTAGGTTTCAACGACGATCAGGGACAGCTGAAGCCCCTCTCCCTCTCCACCCACCACAGCACCCTCCAAGGCTTGACGAAGGTGTTCTAAGAAAGTGCGCTCATGTTTATTTATATATCTTATCTCTCTTATCATCGTTACACTTCTGGGAACTTTATAGGCCTGCAAACACAGAGCATCTTCATGCCTGGCCTGAGCCCTTAGAAAGGGCTAATTGAAAGGGAGGAGAAAATAACAAAATACGTTGTTGCTGGAGGCAGCAACATACCAAGAAAAGACAGTGAAACAACTATTTCTTTCACTTACAAACACTCAATACAAAACCCGGCTCTTACAATGCTTCCTTGATCTTTCTAGTCCAAATTCACCATCTGATCCAGATTGGTGATCTGTTTAAAATGTAACTACCATTGTGTTTGATATTGATTGCTTAGTCAATACAATTATGTAAAGAAGAGATCATAAAACACACCTTCAGGCCCTGCTCTTTGGCCATTTACAGGCTGCTATGACATGTCGCTTGCTCAGTGACAAAGTACAAAGACATTGGGCCTTCTGTCAATGCATGACATTTTCAACAATTGGTGTTAAGAAAGGGAATTAAACTTGCATCCTCATCAGGAGATCCTGATAAAATCTATTGAATATTAATTTGATTTGCACATTAAATCTGAGTATGAGTTTATTTATCATACAAAAAGGTGATTATTACCATAATATTTTTTTTCCAGACTTTACCATATCCATTTAGACATAGTGTTCTGTCCCATTTCCCCCCTTGTTGGTACTTGTTGATATTCGTCCAATGGTGAGGATTCAGGGATATTTAGATGGCTGTGGCCTACATTGGGCTGTTTTCTTTGGTAGGTTGTTTTGGAATGAGGCTGGAGCTGGCAAGAGACGCCGCGCAGTTACAGTTCTGAAGCGTTTGTATCATTACTTTGAGCGTTTACATATTTTCCTTAGAACATTATGCAAGCCGTAATCGTATGCCTTATTTTCATTTAGTTGGATGCATCTAAACAATTGTGGTTTGACTTTTCGTTTGCTTGTTTCTAGGTGGAAGTTTATTATCCCATTTGCTTGCATCACACTTGTACACAAACACGCTTAAATCGTCATTCATCTGCTGCTATTAACCCGCTTGGACTTCCAAATAAGTTTGAGCCTCCTCCCCCACTAACAACTGAGTCGTGAGTACATACTATAATGTACCAGCCACTGTTTGATATAGACATTGGTTCACTTAGCTTCAGAAGTCTATTTGATACCTTTGGATCTACATATCCTGTATGTAGCCCTTAACTATTGAACGCAGTTGGAGGATAAACAACACTGTGCAATCTCTTTCAAACCAAAGGATTGAACTGAGAAATGGCCTCTAAGGGACACCATTGGTTGATCTGGGTGGCTAACAGCAAGATATACGAATCATTAGTTTGGACAAGCTGTGGGAGTTCCTTCATAAACATGTAAACATTACATTGTAGCCTCGTGTTCCAGCGCAAAGGTGACTCTTTAATCATGATTAACAATGATCAATGGCCGGGCGGGGACTATGACGTGAGGTTTCCCCACATGAAGTTTGTCAGGAGAACAACAAACTGGGTGTCACTTCCTTCCTCCCCTGCTTACCTCCTGTTATTTGCTTGACGTGCCAGCTTTAGTACAGTCCCTGGCTGGGCTTCCAGACACCAATACTGCTGTTAAGGAGGAGTTGAGCAAGAGAGGGAGGAAGTGTGTTGCCAGAACTTCCTCTAAATATTCCCCCCCCCCCCAACCCCTCTCCCCCTGCCTCGACTGTGGGCCGCCTGGAAGAATCGACCCAAACATCTGGAATAGGATAGTCCACCCACCCAGTCCACCCCCCCCCCCCTGCCCCTCCTCCCCCTGCCCCCTCCGCCTTCGCACACAGCTGGGGAACAATCGCTCACGCACAAAAGTTACGAAAACACAGTAGCGCTGAGAACCGTCTTCTCGAAAACGTCTCAAAGCTGCTTTAAGTTTCACAACACCAGCGTTTCGAGTGCTGGACCGCCCTGGGGGGGGGGGGGGGGGGGGGGCAGAATAGTCTAGTGGTTAGGTTGTTGGGACTCCCTGCCAAAGGGTTCAGGGTTCGAACCCCGCTTTGGTTCCAGTCTACCTGTAGGCGTCGTTGAGAGAGATTTGGATAAAAGCATCTGACAGATTAACAGATGTGTGGCTGGGGGGGCGGGGAGTATATACAGTATATATATATATATATATATATATATATATATATGTATATATGTATATGTATATATATATATATATATATAAAACTGTAATTAATTGTTCCAATTTATTTGCTCAAGGCCAAATTTGATCCACGTCCCCATGATGGTTTCATTGTGAATATAGGTAGACAGTGTCCGTTTCAGACGGACAGACAGACAGATGTAAGTACCTGTCTCTCGGTGAGGTCGAGGTTCACAGCGATCTCGTATCTCCTCAGCCGGGTCAGGTAGTTGTGGTGGGCGAACTCGGCCTCCAGCTCGCGAATCTGCTCCTTGGTGAATGCCGTCCGCTCCTTCCTGGGTTTACTGCTCACATCTGACTTGTAGTTCCCGTCTTGAGACTCTGGAATAAAACACCCACACACACATCCCCGGCTCGGTCAGTCAGAGCAGATTTATATGCAATAGAGTAGAGACTTATATATAAAAAAAAGTGGGTTTAGAAGTAAGGCCTGTGTGAGGGCAGGTGCAAATCAGTCAAGGAGATAAAGAAAAAATAAAAACAAAGGCATAAGGAAATTAAAATAAACTGCCAATCATATTTTACTGTTGGCCATTGTTTATGAACACCTGAAGCTGGTGGGCGTCCCTCAGGAGCGGCTCCAGACAGAAGCACATGTGTGTTTGAGTGCAGCTGTGCTCTCGCAATAGACTGGCGTTGGTCATTTGCAATATTGAGGTAATTTCTTTCAGGTGTGAAGGGGTGGCTGCTGTACACTCCACAGCCTGATACATGGAACAGAATGGCCATGTTTAACATATACTACACTCTGTGTTCAGTTACTTATGCACTTGTTTTAACTTGTTGTTATAACTTTCGTTTGAACAAGTTATTTGCAAGTTATTTGCATTTCTTAATTATAACTAAGTGGCCAACTCTATTTTTTGTCTGTCTATGGAAGGTCTCAAGTTAGCTTCAGAATGAAATCAGAAAAAGGCAAAAGAACAGCATCCAAAAATAAATGAAAGCCACTGAAAACGATTACAAACAACATGAAACAGACTGGCTAAGCCATAGATTATATGCCAAAGAAGGCCCAATAGACAAGAGTGCTGAATAAAGTCTCCCAAACTTATCGATTTGAGATGGTTAAATGGTTCTTTGTTCCCTTATACGACAATGGATAACATGCAAAAATGAAACATACGCTTTTCTTTTGTCATACCCTATTCTTTTATTCCAGGTTTTTCCACAACCTCACAGAGAGAGAAAGTGCACATATTTTATTCGGTTGTCTAAACTTTCCTATTGTGAGGAGGCTTGCTCTGTGGTTGTTTTTATTTCCCCCTGTCGGACAAGCCGTGGCTGCACAGAGACGCACTTGAAAGCGGGCCTTGATTGCATGCTAATTCACATGCGGTGCTGTTCTGTAGCGTGTGTTAATCCAGCAGGCCTGTGTCAAACTAAACTGTAAATAGCGCTAGGAGCTCAGCGCCAGACTCACAAGCCCCACCAGACCCCAGACCGCGCCAACACAGACAGCACAAGAAAACCCGACCGCCCTCCCTTAAACGACAAGAATTACCCACAACAAAAAGCACTTTGAGGACCGAAGTCATTGTACTTTTATGTATTTGTTAGTTATATTGCCCTCCTCCTCTTTCTTGACGAGTATGTCCCTTTTAGTCTCCAGCCATCTGAAGTTATCTACAAAGCTGTAAAGTTGAACTGTTACTTGAATCCTATACTGTAATACGTAGTTGAAACATGAAGTGTATAGGAATACACATGCAGAGAAATTCCCACATGTGATTTACAGGAGAAGCCCAGAACTGGAGCTGATCGTTGCTTGACCGGCGCCTTCGTACGTGTCGGGCCAGGACAGAGAGGGGGAGAGGAGCTGATTGGGGCGGGGGCTCGGAGGGCTTTTACTTGGCTTTTCCCTGGTAAACACAGACATTGTGTAAGAAGAAGCAGAAGAAGAAGAAGAAAAGAATAACAGGAACAGCTGCCCCAGACCAGTGGGTTGTTGGGAGTTTAGAAAAGGAGGGGCAGGTTTTTTTTTTTCTTTTACGAGGGCCACCGCACCGCAGCAATTAGGTCCTCGCCATGACTTTCATCTGTCCACAAAAACAGACGAGTGTAATGAGAGAACTTCAATTCATGCGTCGGGAGAGGACAGGTCACGCTCGGTTCAGAACAGGGCCCGTCTAAAATAACATTTAAAAAATAATAATTGCCTAATCCGTACAGGAAAATTATTATTTTTATACATTTTTAGGTGAAATACATGTTGTTTGTTATTTTAATTGATTGTGGTTAGAAGTGACTTACTTGGCATTTACAAGCATGCCAATAAAGGCACCACTAAGCTGTATTGTTGCAAAACCCCTTTCAGAAAATGTGGCTCCCAGTGAGAAGCTATCTCTGCTTTGTTTTTTCTCTTGTTTTATACTTTTCTAAAATAGTCTGTTTGACAAAATGAGATTCAAGGCTTTGTGTCTCGTTTTGTCAAACTTTATTGTTTTGCACACAACAAAAGCTGGAACTTAAAAGGAAAAACAAACCACACCCTTGTAATGTGTGCAATTCAACGAGATGACTCAATTTGCGCTAGTGAGAACTAAATTAGCCCAACTGACAAAATGATATGATTGGGAGGCTGAGAATAAACGCAGAGATCCAACACAGACATCCAGACAACCACAACTTCAACACAAGCTTCGGAAGCAAAGTCTGCCATATCCTTCTCTAAAGAAACAAATTCAAATCCAACTACGACAGTTCAGTCAAAAGGGAGGTTTAGCATGAAGATTAGCTCTTGTCTGTGTATATATTATTTATATATATGTTATTTATTTTATTTTTATCTGCTGCCACATCTCAGGGGATCCTTCCTCAGGTTTCCAGTCCAGATGTTGAAACCAGATCGGGGGTCGTTCAGACAGCACTGGCAGCCGTGTGATATTTAGACAGCTGATTGAGTCAGCAGGCCGAGCGGCCGCGGCTAATCAACGTGATTGGTGTTAGCTTGACGAGAATGCGCCATGCGCATAATGAGAATGCCCCGACTATCAAGCAGTGGAAGGGGTAATGCGGGATAGCTTAGGGGGCCCGCAGGGGCCGGGATCCGATAGATTTGACGAAGGGGAAGAGGAAATAGAAGATGTTGTGTTGGGTTTGGGCCTTAATTATACTGCAGCAGCGGCCTGTCTCACATGTGGTCTGACTGGATGACTTAGGACAAACAAAATGGTCGGCCTCAGAACCGAAGCATTTGCATTCCGGAAGAAACTGTCATGCGAGAGGATTTCGCTCATATTTCTGCAATACACGCTCCGCAGTATCATTATAGGACAGCTATTTCATTTTTTGGAGTCCAGAGTGGCCATGTTTCTGGGAGTGTGGTAAGTGAAGGAGCCGTGGTGTAAATGTTGTGACAGTTGCAGGCCAGCCTCTCCCCACTGAACATCACTCCACCGTAACAATGATGTCACATCACAAGGTGTCCCCACTGTCATAACAATCCGTCACAGTCAGCTGAGAGCCAAACCGCCATGATTATTGTTATATTCATCATTACACCATACGTATCCTCAAAGAGGCTCCTGTCCAAAGGGTTAGAGGGGCTTTGCCCGGAGGAAACAACCTGCATCCTGCGTGAAAACAAGCCTAAAGGCTGCGGAAACAGAGTGAGCCCTGTGGCCTGGACACCCTGGGTACGCTCCCAGTGTTGTGTCCACACCTCAGGCCAGGTACCGTGCACACACAGAGAGACCTCCACACAGGGTCACTGTTTGATTTATCCTGTGAAGGGAGAGGCGGCGTTCAGCATGTTCCCCCAGACAGACAGTCCATGTCGTTCTTAGAAAACGGAGAACTATCTAGGTATATCACGTTGCGGTTCTAGTCTCACCCTGACCGGGCCCTATAGAGCTGGTCATAGTAATTATGGTGTGTAGCTCCCGCTATCAGGTGTGTGTCTAGAAAATACGATATTTTTAGTTAGTTAGTTTTATCATTTCTAACTTGTTTTCTGCTACATTTATTTATTTACTTGTTTTCTTTCTTTCTGTGAAACCATGCAGACTTTCTATTCTTTATCTTCAACAAATATTGATGTGTTATTTATTTGTGTATTTAGATATAATAGGTAAGGTAATATATAATATATTTATCCAATTTATCCAATAATTATTCTGGAACTTAAATAATATATTGCATTGTGCACAGTACAGAAATAACATTGTTGTTTACAATGTACAAGCTTATAAGAAAACTTCATTGCTGAAATAATGGCCTATAAACCAATAGCCTCTACACTTTTAAAAGTGCTAAAAACTTAATTAAAATGAACTGGCCATTTTTTTTCTAGAACCTAGGAGATTTGAATTGAAACAATTTCATTGTAATTATTCTTAAGTCCCTGATATATTATTTATGTAAGTTATAAACAACAGCCCTGAAAAATAAAGTTGTTTTTATGTTAAATACAATAAAACAAATGACTTTGAACTTGACACTGATACTGTGAATCCATTTCCCTCTGACACTGTCAGCACTAGAGAATAATTTATTAAAGCTGACTATGCACATCGGTCAATATCAAGCTTTTTTATTTTATTTCCATTTCTTTATTTCTGCCTTCATGAAATCATTTATGATACACATATGCTCTGAGGTTGGGACAAATCCTTTAATAAATCGCAGCTAAAATCGTAATCTTCCTGGGTGTTTAGTGTAATGTGCGGCGCCGGTTCTGTCTTTTACAATCCATGACATTAATTCTTTACAGTGTGTCTCATTTTCTGCCCTCCCAAACCAGCCCTGAAAATGTACCAGATGTGATTTTAAAATAAAACATGCCCTCCCAGAGCTCTCTCCATGCCCTGCCTGACTTATGCTAACTGCTTTTTTTCCACATCTGCCAACACCTCCAAAGTCCTTTGGAGACAATACTGTGCCATGAACGGCTAGTCTCTGTCGTAATGTGTTGCTGAAAGATTAAGAGTGATGAGCGCGGGTCACCGGGGGCCGTAGGGGCCGCGGTTGCTCTGGCGCTCCCCCCTCATTTATGTGACAGTGTTTGTACAAGAGTGAACGTTGAAACAATGAGTTGGCTAAAACAATGGCATTGATTTCAAACGCCTCATAATAAATGTGATGGATGTCTACTGTGGTTAGGACGGCATAGACTCCTTCATAAAACACTGTTCAAAGCGTCTCACTTTACCTCCATTTAATCCTCCTGACCAAA
>NW_028179076.1:0-8271 GCF_964030765.1 Micromesistius poutassou | reverse complement strand
CAGTGAAATTAGCATAGCGATCACGGTAGGCCCCCCCCTCGCACACTGTAATGTGGCAAACCCAGGACTAGCGAGGAGACCACCCACGGAGCCGAGGCGGCCACAACAGGGCATCATGGGATAACCACGCTCAGCAGGAAACATCAGGAGGCCATTACAGCGCAGAAGAACGGATGATCAGTGCAGCGTTCATGAGGAGGGCAGGCATAAACAAACATACAGCTAATGTACACAATCATACCATGCGCATGTGCTCTCACGCGGCCAAGGACGCGGACACGGACACACACACACACACACACGTAGACACACAGACAGACATACACGCATCGCTAACCTCAGTCAGCAGCATGTATTTCCATATAACTTTTGAAATGCAAATGCATGCTATCCATTTTTGTAATCAGGCAACACACACAGACAGAAACGCATACAAACACAACCATGCACCCATGCTCACAAATGCGGACACACACACATGTACGGACACACACACACACACACACACACACACACACACACACACACCTAGTTAACTTCAGCCAGTAGCAGATTCCTCCAGAAAACTCAAATTTCAATGCACTCATATTTTGCACTCCAACACACACACACACACACACACACACACACACACACACACACACACACAGCCACACACACTAACACACACTCACACACACACATTAACACACACAGACACACACATATGAACACACAGGGGTGTAACTCATACAGAGAACCACAAAAACCACACGTCTTACACAATTAGCTCGGTCAGGATCCACTTGGCAACGGCCAGGAGGGCGAAGTACGGCTGGGGAGGAGGAAGAAAAACAAAAGACTTCATCAGACAATAATCATGTGCAACTTGTAAACCCCGACGCAAATGAAGCGTCCACTCCAGTGAGTCACCGCTGGCTTTCTACCCGAGCGTTCGCCATCTACATAGATGAGTCACGCCAGAAAGTAGTCAAGACCTTGTGGGTTTTTTATTAAGCGGTGGGACTAGTATGTGTGTGTGTTTGTGTGTGTGTGTGTGTGTGTGTGTGTGTGTGTGTGTGGTGCGGTGCGGTGCGGCGTGTGAACGCGGAGGTCGCGGCGTGGGAGAGAAGGAGCCGGGCGGCAGTGGTTGCCTACTCACGTCCAACAGAGTGTGAGCGCTGTCGCTTCTCTCGGAGTAGATCAGGCAGATGGCCTGGTAGTCGTACAGGGTCACCCTAGAGAGGGGGAAGGGAGGAGGGGAGGAGGGGAGGGAGGGAGGGAGGGAGGGATGGAGGGAAGGAGGGAGGGAGGGAGGATGGAGGGAAGGGAGGGAGGAAGGGAGGGAGGGAAGATGGAGGGAAGGGAGGGAGGGAGGATGGAGGGAAGGGATGGGAGGAAGGCAGGGATGGAGGAAAGATGGGCGAAAGGGAGGTTGGACCAAAGGAAGGTAGGATGGAAGGAAAAGAAGGAAGAGGGGAAGCAGAGGAGGATGGAGGTAAGGAAAGAAGATAAGGAGAAAAGAATGACGGACAGGAAGGAAGGAAGTGACGATTGGAGGAGGGAGTACAGGGGGAGGATGAAGGAAGGAAGGCGGGAAGGAAGAAAGGTTTGATGGAAGGAAGGACGTGAGAACGGGAGGAAGGGACAAAGGGAGGAAAGAAGGAAGAATGGTGTTAACAAATAAAGGAGGAATGTCATCGGACCTGCTGAAGGAAACACATCCAGCAAGTGGAGGTGCCCGTTGAGTATGGTCTGGCATGCTGCTCGCTCTCTCTGCCTGCAGGGGCCGGCTCTATGTGAGTGCACTGTGAGGGAGAGAAGGCAGGGCAGAGCCCACCTTAGCTGCAGCGGCTCCTCTGCCTATAGCTCAGCGAGGGGATCCCACAGAGGATGTATCCGGAATGGGAGAGGAAACGGAAAGTGAATC
This sequence comes from Micromesistius poutassou, assembly GCF_964030765.1. Lineage (NCBI taxonomy): Eukaryota > Metazoa > Chordata > Actinopteri > Gadiformes > Gadidae > Micromesistius > Micromesistius poutassou. The sequence goes on along the minus strand of NW_028179076.1, from coordinate 6,362 downwards.
AAAGCCAAGATCGCCCTGTATGCGGCTGTGTAGGTGTGTGTGTGTGTGTGTGTGTGTGTGTGTATTGGACAGCTCTTCAATGACCCCACCTGCCAAGAATCGGACCTCACACCCTAAGGCAGGCAGGCTAAGCCCCTAGTCCTCAATATCCCATCTAGTATCCCCAAATGTCCTGCACACACACACACACACACACACGCCAACACACATCACGCACAGACACACCACACACACACACGCACACTCACGTGCACCCGCAATGACCCGTTCACACATAGACACACACAGACACACACTGTAAGGCTAAACGTGTATGCATGCATGGGTGACGTCTGATCCATCCCAGGCTGACCATGACCGGGGTCATGGACATTCCATTAATTAAGATGCGTCATACTGGATTATAATATTAAATACAGTGTACAGAGCAGGCGTTGTGTATGTGTGGGTCGTGTGTGCGTACATGTGTTCCAATGGTCCAAAACCATGTCTGTCTCCATTGCATCTTATTTTAATGTTCCCTTTCACATTTTGTTTTCCGCCCATTATGTTTGAGGCCAGATCATTCCAATGTGTGAGGACCAACAGACGGTTTTGTCTTTTTTTGGCCTAGCCTCTAACGATGAACAATCCACTCGGGCATTCGTCTTGCAGAGGCAACAAGCTCCTCCGAGTTCCTCTGATGTCTCTATCAGTCGACGGCAGGGGAACACACAAGTGGGCCCCGCCTAGCACGACTCTCGCCCAGAGACGACGCTCACTCGAAGCGCATCATGCCGGATTCATTAATTGTTTGTGATTCCGTAAGCCCCTCATTACTCATCGCATCAATACATCACTGACGTTCGTTTGTCACAGTTCGTCCTCTGGATCGCGGAAGATATCAACGGCGATTTATCATTGGGTGAGCGCTTTGGTAGGCCCTCTCGCTCTCTCTCTCTCTCTCTCTCTCCCCCTCCCTCTCTCTCTGTGGGATGAATAACCACGCGGTCTCTTGATGGTCATCCCTCTAACGAGAACGTGGAGGCGGCTTGTCTCTGGAAGTCTGTCATCCACCGCTCCCCACCCAGGAGAAGAGAGGCCCACGCCCGAGTGACACCCACGAGAGACGACAGCTAAACCTAAAAGAAAATCTTTATCCTTCGCCCCTGAACGCACCTACATGTCCTCAATATGAACGAGTGCATTCTGGGTAAAGGCCAACCTCTTCAATGTCCCGGCCCGCTCTAACGTATGCTGCCTGCAGAGGTAAAAAGACACCGTGGGTATATTCCATAAAGCGGTTTCGATGAATATTCTGGGGGATAAAAAGTCTGTTTGAGTGTACGTCCATCTGTATTTATCTACAGTAACACTGAGACTGATGTCCGCCTGGCTTGAATTACCAAATTAATCACACAGCCCTCACCACCCCCCGCCTCTGGCGCTTTCCACAACACCCAACACTGCAAGTCTGAGTGTGTGTGTGTGTGTGTGTGTGTGTGTGTGTGTGTGTGTCTCTCTGTGTTTATGTATCCAAGTGTTGTGTAATGTGCGCTAATGTGCAGATGTGTGTGTGCCAGTGTTAATATTGTTGTCCATATGTGTGTGTGTGTGTGTGTGTGTGTGTGTGTGTGTGTGTGTGTGTGTGTGTGTGTGTGTGGACACTTCCTGTTTCCCTTAATTCCCCCATTTCAGGAACAGATTTGCAGTAATCCCCTAACGGAGAAGTCCACTGAGCCGGGGGGAGGTCAAAGGTCGCTGCTGAATAGCTTGATGTGATTGGCCAAGTTAAGAGTTGTCAGTGCGTAGGGGAGACATGATCTCATGCTCCAGCATGACATGTCAGTCAGATGCACAAACACATCACACACACACAAAACCTTGTGCACACACTCACATACACGCACACACACACTCGCACACACGCATTGATGTGGATGGTGTGATTGGGTGCAAGATAATGTACCGTGGGTGGGTGTGTGTGTGTCGCACAGGGGTCATTGGAGGATTTGTTTTTGATTGCACTTTTACCCTTTTTGCTAATCCTTTTCATTTTCACAAAACACAAATACATTGTTGTTCTGCTGACCTTCATACACACACACACACACACACACACACACACACACACACACACACACACACACCTATACATTCCTATACAGTGTGACAGACTCACCGCTTGAAGGAGCCCATCTGCAGCAGCTTATTCATTACAGCTCCCTCAGCTTCTCCAAAGAACTTCCCCGTCTGCAGGGAAACAGGAAACACACACGGAGCACACAGAGATGAATACAGCACGACAACCTGCCCCTGGGCCAGAGGGGGGAGAGAGACACACGTAGAGCAGCATAGAGGGAGAGAGAGAGAGAGCGAGAGAGAGACACACAGAGAGAGAGAGAGTTGGAGAGAGAGAGAGAGAGAGAGTTGGAGAGAGCCAGAGAGAGAGTGAGAGAGAGTCGAAGAAGGAGATGGAGAGTTAGAGAGAGAGCTAGAGAGAGACAGAGAGAGCAAGAGAGATGGAAAGAGAGAGTGAGATGGAGAGAGAGAGAGAGAGAGAGAGAGAGAGAGAGAGAGAGAGAGAGAGAGAGAGAGAGAGAGAGAGAGAGAGACAGAGAGAGAGAGACAGAGAGAGTGAGAGAGGGGAAAATATCCATGGCCACAGGGCTGTGTTGTTTTTAGCTGGGGGAGGGCGGTTCAACAAAGTGTGGGTGAATGTGTGATAGAGAGCAATTAGGATGAGAGAGATGGGGGAGGGCGAGAATGAGAGAGAAAGAAAGCGAGATTATATGAGAATAGAGCAACCGAGAGAAAGAATAGAAAGAGAGAGAGAGAGACAGTGAGAGAGAGAGAGAGAGAGAGAGAGAGAGAGAGAGAGAGAGAGAGAGAGAGAGAGAAGGGCAGAGAGGACAGTGCCAGGGCAGAGGGTTTTGGATGAGCTAAAGCCAGAGTGACAGCATGTCTGGAGTGGACAGACAGCTTACCAGAGTTGACTCAGGGACAGCAATGCGAGGCATAACTCAAGTACAATCTGGAAACACCACAGAGGGACATACAGTCGCCCTGAACATATGATGAACTGCAGGGGATAAACACTACGACCAACCCAGGCCCTTCATGAGAGCTACAACATGTGTGCGTTTACGACGCCGATGTGTCACATGACACAACGTTCCTATGGACACTAACACAGTGATTAAGTTCAGGATTAAGTCTTCAGCGGAGCCATATCAGAACCATGCCTAAACTACACTTTTAGCCGTGCTTAAGCCATTGTTTTCCATATGTGTGTGTGACGCACGTGACAACGCCACAGGCGGTCCCTTGTAGCTCAATGAGTGGAGCGTGACATTATAAGGGCTCTGATTTCCAGATGTTTTGGATCAAAAAACCCGTCCACCACATGGCATTTGTTACAGCATCATTATGATGAGTAGCAGCTAAGTGATTGTAGCCCGCGTGTGTCACTTTCTGTTCAGCTGGTCTCCACTGGCGTGTGACATGCATGTGTGCAACTCACCAGTGTGTAGTCCTCGGCCACCAGCACGAAGCCGTTGTTGTCGATCAGGTAGCAGTTGATGTTCTATGTGACAGGATGCAGAGAGCAGGAAAGAGGGCTCACATGTGCAACGCACGGATAACAACTGCAGCGAGGTTCTTCAGAATCAGGAAATGTCAAATGCCGAAATAGGATGTGCGAGGAATTAATCATTATATGATGATAAAAGCAAATGACATGGTCTAGAATTAAATAAATAGCAAATAAGGTTTCTGGCATATTTGAAAATGTGCATGATTAAACATACTGATGATAGTCTGTAGTTGGAGAAAGAGAGAGTAACTCACTCAAGAGTGATTCACGCCCCCACGGATCCCTTATGTTCTCCACTGTCTTTCTTATAGTGCTATGCTATTTTTCCTTTTGTTGGATTTGTAAACGGCTTTCACAAAGTACATTCTCCATGGCGATACATCTCTTTTGAAGTTAAAGTGAATGGAGAGGAAGAGAGTGTCAGGAAACCAACCTCATCGTCGCAGTTGATGGAACACTTCCCATCCAGAGCTGCACACTGGAACACAGGAGTCATGTTGATGAGGGTATAGGACGGGAGGGGCTCCATCAATCGATACAGTGTCTGTACATTACAAGATGGTCTTCTCTCTTCATTTTCCCCAACGTTGGGAACTAAATCAAAACCAAGCTGACGAACAGCCTTGGAGTTTTACAGTCAAACTTAAACAGATTTCCTCAGGCCTACAGCCATGGAATACTGGCCAGATAACTTGGGACTATTAAGCTTTTAATTCCAGGAGGAAAATATCATGTGTGTGTGTGTATGCACGCGTGTGTATGTGAGTGTGTGTGTGTGTGTGTGTGTGTGTGTGTGTGACACACCACACAACAGCACACACACAGGCAACTTCATGTCTGTTTTACGTTTATGTCTTGGATCCAACTTTATTGCAGCTTTAATCGTTTTTCAGAAGGTCAGTGCCGCTGCTTCTCTTTGTGTGGGTAAGCTCACATCACTCGATTACGGATGGTTCAATGAGCATTAGGCTGTCGGCAGTACGACATGTGCATGTATCTACATGTGTGTCAGTGTATGAATGAATGATTTGATGATTTTGTAATTTGTGTGTGTGTGTGTATGTGTATGTGTATGTGTGTGTGTGTGTGTGTGTGTGTGTGTGTGTGTGTGTGTGTGTGTGTGTGTGTGTGTGTGTGTGTGTGTGTGAGTGTAGGAGCCTGCACACACCTACCTGTCTACTGGCCGTCCAGAACTTCTTCTTAAAGAAGTCCAGCTTCATCTGGATGCCCACAGCTGGAAGAGAGACAGTAGAGACAGTGAGTGTTTTGCATGCAGGTACGTACGAGGGCTGTCAACAAGCAGCTTCAAGCCTTAACCAATAGTCCTCTCTTGGCTTGCTGCATTCGAGAGAGCTGGGGATAGATGATAAATGGAGTTCAGTCCATTACAAGCCGTTTGGAAAATCTGCCTCTTCTGACATCACAAGTGGGCGTGTCCACCTAGCTGTATGACGGATAGATGAGCAACGTTTGCTACAGTCCACCGGGTGGACTGGTAGACTGATCTATCCAGCACGCATCTAGGTGGACACGCCCACTTGTGACGTCAGAAGAGGCCAATTTTCAAAGCGGCTCGTAACGGCTAATCACACTCACACCTGGTTACATAACATGTCATCCTTTAATCGCTCACAAGCGACAGCACAGCGGCGTGCGGTGCGCCGGGCGCAGTGTCTGTCTGTGGTCCCGCTGATAGAGCAGGGGCCGCCGTAGAGAGGCAGTGGCGTCATGAGGCAGAGCCCTCTGTTGCTCGGCGATCCGAGAGAGGGCCTAAAAGCTCAACCGCCGCTCCTCCTCCTCCTCCTCCTCCTCCTCCGCCCACACAGGTGTCAGCTGACGGGGTTTCAAGCGTGTGCTAATGTTCTCCCACCGGGGGCCCCTGCCTCTTCTCACTGGAGGGATTAGGTCCCCCAGGGGCCGGACACACTGAGATAGGGACGCCCCCCCCCCACCCCCCAGGAGGAATTAGAGGAAGGTGCCAGGGGAACAGAGACCTTAGCTGGCCTAGTTACTCTGTTGATGGTAGATAGAGAGGGACGGTTGGGTCTTTTACCCTACCGTGTGGCAGTACTACGTCATTCTGCTGTCGGCGGAAAGACAGGGTGGGAGGCAGGATGTTCTTAGTGGGCTACTTTGTTTTGTTTCCTGCGTGCTGCAGGCCACTTGAGCTACAGTATTCGCCGAAGCACGATCGACACCAACGTGGTAAACAGCTAAAAATAAATGTTGGCAGCGAGAGCCCATGGCGTCTGAGGATAAATGGAAGTCTGTTCCTATGTGTGTGTGTATTTATGTTTTTCTGTACGTGTGTGTGTGGGTGTGTGTGTGTGTGTGGGGGGGGGGGGGGGGGGGAGAGGCTGTATTTATCCATGTATGTATACAGTATGTATGTATGTATGTATGTATGTATGTATGTATGTATGTATGTGTGTATGTATGTATGTGTGTATGTGTGTATGTATGTATGTGTGTATGTATGTTTGTATGTGTGTATGTGTGAATGTGTGAATGTATGTATGTATGTATGTATGTATGTATGTATGTATGTATGTATGTAAGGACAGGCATGAGCCTTTTAAAATGTACAATGATCTTTTACGACGGCAGTGTCACAAATGCCCTCGTCTACTGGGTAAAGGGGGAGCATATTCAAACCAAACCAGTTTGAGGTCCTCTCCGTCTAGCCACCACCAAACAATCATGTAATAATGTGGTGCCGCGGCCCCGCATTAAACATGAACCTATAAGCGGAACAGGTACAGGCACATTGCTTGGTGTGCCAGTAACA